>NC_073645.1:31212121-31515151 GCF_029407905.1 Bubalus kerabau
AACTCTTTGGGGCCCCATGAACTGTAGCCCCTCCAGGCTTCTCTGTCCATGGGATTTTCCAGGCAAGGATACAGAAGTGGATTGTCATTTCCTACTCCAGGGGATCTTCCCAACCCAGGGATCGAACTCACATCTCTTGCATCTCCTAGATTGGCAGGTGGATTCTTTATACCACTGCACTGCCTAGGAAGTCCAGTTTGGATGAGACCATCATCTAAAAGCTAAGAAAGCAGAAAATGATAAGCCATCTCCTTTTCCTCAAAGAGTTTATATTTCAGCTGGGATTATAAATCTATCAGAAACGGGTATTTAATATCTAAAGTATCCAATTATTTTTAGAAACAAACTTTAGTGTTTAGAGTATTTTCAGGTTCACAGCATAAGTGAGCAGAAATCACAGAAAGTTCCCATATAGATTCAACCCACCCACAAACGCACAGCCTACCCATTATACACATCCAGCACCAGGATGGCACATTTGTTACAACTGATGAACCTGCACTGTCATGTCTTTCCCATGAGCAATAGTTTACTTTTGGCTTCACTTAGTATTGTATATTCTATGGGTTTTTACAAATACATAACACTTCTCTGCCATTTTGGTGTTATAGAAAATGTTCCTCTGATTCGCATCCATCCTTCCTCTTACCCACAACTGACAATCACTGGTATTTTCACTGTCTCCTTAATTTAACCTCTTCTAGAATATCATGTAGGAAAAGGCAATGGCAACCCACTCCAGTACTCTTGCCTGGAAAATCCCATGAATGGAGGAGCCTGGTAGGCTGCAGTCCATGGGGTCTCACAGAGTCAGGCACGACTGAAGCGACTTAGCAGCAGCAGCAGAATATCATGTAGCTGAACTTACACAGTAGAAAGTCTTCAAATTGGGTTGTTTTGCTTAGGAATATGCATTTAATATTCCTCTTCATCTTTGCATAGCTTGATGGCTCATTTTTTTTTAGTGCTGAAAATAAGTTCATTTCTTGGGTATACTACAGTTTATTTAGCCATCTACCAGATGAAAGAAATCTCAATGTATCCAAGTTTTGACAATTACAAAGCTTCTATAAATATCCATGTTTAGGTTATATGTGGACATCAGTTTTCAGCTCACATGGATAAATACCAAAGAACATGACTGCTGGATCTTATGGTAAGCATAATTTTAACTTTGGAAGAAATTATGGTAGTTTCTTGTAAAGTGTGTACTACTTTGCATTCCTACCAGCACTGAATGAGATTTGTTTTTGTTCTAGATCCTCATCAGAATTTGTCAGTTTTGAGTTTCGCAATTCTATAAGTGGGTAGTGCATTTTATTGTATTTTTATTTGCAGAACTCTAACTGCAAATAAATTGCATATGGTGTTGGGCATTTTTAATCAGTATATATTCTGTAAGGTGTCTGATCAGGTGTCTTTACCTTTTTAAGTAGCTGATTGATATCTGTGTTGAATTAAGAGTGTTTGTGTATTTTAAATAACTGTCTATCATATTTCACAAAGATTTCTCCTAGTCTGTGATGTATCTTACTCTCTTGGCCGTTTCTTTTGTAGAGCAGATTTTAATTTTAATGCATTCCAGCTTGTCAATTTTTTCAAGAATTATGCCATTTTGATTTGTACCTAAAAGTCACGGGGATACTCAAGGTCATCTAATTTTTTCTCCTGTGTTCTAGTAGTCTTGAAATTTTGTGTTCTATGTTAGGCCTATGATCAACATTTAGTTAAGTTTTGTGAAAAGTGAGATATATGTCTATTTTTCTTTTCTTCCTTTTGCAGGCAGGTAGATGTCCACTTCTTCTACTAGCAATTATTGAACTCTTATCTTTACTCCATTGTATTGACTTTTCTCTTTTTGTCAAAGAGGAGTTGGCTACATCTTGTGACTTTCTGGGCTCCTTATGCTGTTTAAGTGAACTGTTTGTAATATTTTTTTCTGACATAACAATTACTGAAGCTTTATACTAAGTGCTGAGGTTGTGTGGTGTCAGTCGTCTTTGTTCTTCTCCATTTATATTGAGTTGGTTATTCTGGATCTTTTGCTTCTCCCTATTACTTTTAGAACAAGATAATGTTCTGGGATTTTGATTTGCATTGCATTGAATCTATAGGTCAGTTTGGAAAGAACTGACATCTTTGCAGTATTGAGTCTTCCTAGTCACTGACATGGACTATCTCTCCATTTCTACAGAAGGAAATGGCAACCCACTCCAGTAGTCTTGCCTGGGAAATCCAATGGACAGAGGAGCCTGGTGGGCTACAGTCCATAGGATTGCAGAAGAGTTAGACACAACTTAACAACTAAATAACAAAAAAAAAATCTTTCCATCTGTGTAGTTACTTTCTTTATTTGATTAGTTTTATGGTTTTATTGGATGTTTTTGCTAGTTTTATACCTACATCAGTTGAGGGGGGGACTGTTAATGTAAAGGATAATGTGTTTTTTAGTTTCAAATTCCAGTTGTCCATTGCTGGTATATAGGAAAGCAATTGATTTTCATATGGTGTCCTTATATCTTGTATCTCTGCTTTAATTATTGCTTAGGTTTAGGACTTTTTTGGTCATTCTTTCAGATTTTATATGTAGACAATAATAGCACATGTGATCAGATTTATTTCTTCTGTATTAATCTCTATAACTTGCATGTCCTTTTCCTATTGCATTAGTTAGGAGTTCCAGATATTCAAAAGTTGTGTGAGGGAACATCTGGCCTTCTTCTTAATCTTAATAGGAATACTTCTAGTGTCTAACCATTAAATATAGTGCTATATGTAAGTTCTTGGTAGATATTTTTATCGTGTTAAAGAATTTTCCTTTTATCCCTAGCTTGCTGAGAGTTTTTCATGAACAGATTAAAAAAATTGTCAAATGTTTTTTCTTTATCTTTTGATATAATCATGATTTTTATCCTTAACATCTTGATATGTTGTATTATATTGATTTCCGAATGTTAAACCAACCTTTCATAACTGAGATGTTCACACTTGATCATAAAATATAATCCACATACATGGAATTCAATTTGTTATTATTTTATGGAGGATTTTTGTGTCTGTGTTCATGAGAGATACTCATCTATAGTTTTCTAGTTGAGAAATTTCATTTTTGTTTGTTTTTGGTATCAGAGTAATGCTGTCCTTGTAGAAAGAGTTAAATATTTCCGGTGCTCCTATTTTCTGAAAGATTAGAGTGAAGTGGTATAATTTTCCTTAGAATTCACAAGTAAGTTAATCTGACATTTTGCTTTCTCTTTTGGAAGATTATTCTGCTTTTTAATAATCTCAAGGACTGTATTTCTTTTTTTTTCTTTCAGATTCATTGAGATATAATCAATATACATGGCTTTAAATTTAAAGTGTACAATTAAATGGTTTGACTTACATCAGGAAATGATTACCATAATGGGTTTAGTGAATATCCATCTTCTCAAATAGGTACAACATTAAAGAAACAAAATATTTTTAATTGTGGTGAGAATTACTAGGATTTATTCTCTTAACAATTTTTGTATGTAACATTCAGCAGTGTTATCTTAATTGTGTTGTATATTACTACTACTTCTACTTTACTTTTCTTTAGTTCAATTCAGTTCAGTCGCTCAGTCATGTCCAACTCGTTGGGACCCCATAAATTGCAGCACACCAGGCCTCCCTGTCCATCACCAACTCCCAGAGTTCACTCAGACTCACGTCCACTGAGTCAGTGATGCCATCCAGCCATCTCATCCTCTGTCGTCCCCTTCTCCTCCTGTCCCCAATCCCTCCCAGCATCAGAGTCTTTCCAATGAGTCAACTCTTCACCTGAGGTGGCCAAAGTACTAGAGTTTCAGCTTTAGCATCATTCTTTCCAAAGAAATCCCAGGGCTGATCTCCTTCAGAATGGACTGGTTGGATCTCCTTGCAGTCCAAGGGACTCTCAAGAGTCTTCTCCAACACCACAGTTCAAAAGCATCAATTCTTTGGTGCTCAGCCTTCACAGTCCAACTCTCACATCCATACATGACTACAGGAAAAACCATAGCCTTGACTAGACGGACCTTTGTTGGCAAAGTAATGTCTCTGCTTTTCAATATGCTATCTAGGTTGGACATAACTTTCCTTCCAAGGAGTAAGCATCTTTTAATTTCATGGCTGCAGTCACCATCTGCAGTGATTTTGGAGCCCCCAAAAATAAAGTCTGCCACTGTTTCCACTGTTTCCCCATCTATTTCCCATGAAGTGATGGGACCAGATGCCATGATCTTCATTTTCTGAATGTTGAGCTTTAAGCCAGCTTTTTCACTCTCCTCTTTCACTTTCATCAAGAGGCTTTTTAGTTCCTCTTCACTTTCTGCCATAAGGGTGGTATCGTCTGCATATCTGAGGTTATTGATATTTCTCCTGGCAATCTTGATTCCAGCTTGTGTTAATTTGATATATTTCATTTTTAAAAATTGGTCCATTTTTATGTAAGTTATCAAATTTGTGGGCATAGAGCTGTTCATAATATTTATTATCTTTTTAATGTCCATGGGATTTAAAATTATGTTTTTCTTGTTTCTGATATTGTTACTGACCCTATTTTATTGATCTATCTAGGGGTGCATCAATTTAATTGATATTCTCAATGAACTCCCTTTGGATTTCATTGTAGTTTTCCTGAATTTAGTCTTCAATTTCCTTTATTTCTGCTCTAAATTATTTTTCTTTTCCTTGCTTTGAATGTAACTTTCTCCTTCCCTAAGGCAGAAGTTAAGATTATTAAATTTTAGGTCTTTTTTTTTTTTTTCCTAACATGCTTTCAATGGCTCCTACAAATTTTGATAAGTTGTACTTTTTTTTATTAGTTCAAATTTTTTTTTTTTATCTAGGTGTTATTTATGACTTTTTTGTTTAATCTCCTTGTGTAGTGGGATTTTCTATTTATTATTCTGTTACTGATTTATAGTTTAATTCTATTGTAGTTTGACAGCCTACATTATATAATTTCTTTTCATTTGTTTATGTGTGTATAGCCCAGATGGAGTCTATCTAGTGACTTTTCCATATCAGCTTAAATAATGTATGTTCTACTTTTTGGAAATAGTCCATAGATGTCAATTACATACAGTTGATTTATAATGCTGTCAAGTTCAATTATATCCTATGATTTTGACTGCTGTATACATTTCTAATAGTTAAAAGTCTCCAACTATGATAGAATTGCAGGAAAATAGATTTCCTACAATTAGCTTTTGCCCCATGTTTGAAATTCTCTTGTTAAGGATTGTTATGTCTTTTTGGAGATTTAAGAACTTCATCTGTATGTAATGCCCTTGTTTATCCCTGATAAACTTTCCTTTTTTGAAGTTGTTGCAAATTTTGTTTCAAAGTTTGTTGCAAAGTTGTTTCAAAAACTACTTTTTGAAATTATTGCAAACTACTTGCCCTTTCTTTACTAATGTTAGCATGGCATATTTCCCCATTTTGTTTTTTAACATATGTATATTTAAATTGTGTTTCTTATTGACAATATGTAATAGTCTTTTTTTTTTAATTCAGTCTAACAATCTGTATTAATTGGAGTATTTATGTTTAAAGTGACTATTGATGCAGTTGGATTAATATCTATCATATTTGTTACCATTAGCTATACATTGCTCTTGTTTTTATATTCCACTTTTCCCACTTTTGTTTTTAATTAAGCATCTTATGATTGTTTACTCTCTACTTCAGCATAGCATGCTCAGTCATGTCTGACCCCATGGACTATAGCCTGCCATTCTCCTCTGTCCATGAGATTTCCCAGGCAAGAATACTGGAGTGGGTAGCCATTCTTTTCTCCAGGGGATCTTTTTGACCCAGGGATTGAACCTGTGTCTCCTATTACTCTATTCAGAGTGTATCACTATACTGTTTTACTACTTTTTTTTTTTAATTAGTTGCCCTAGGATTTTCTATATTCACTTACAACTAACCTGTTTCCTTTCAAATAGTACTATGCCTCTTTATTAGTAGTGTAGATATATTTTAGCATACTGAATATTCCTAACTTTTCTTTCTTATTCCTTATATCTTTGTTGCTGTTCATTTCACTTATACAAAATCATCCATACTTAGGTACACACACATATAATGTACATACTTGAATACATTATTGCTGTTACTTGGAACAAACACTGCTAAGAATATGAAAAATGAGAGGCTAACCATTATTTTTTTTCTTCTTCCTTATTAAGCGTTCTTCCTTTTATATCTAAGTTTCTGACCTATATGATTTTCCTTCAATCTGAAAAGCTTAATATTTCTAATTGGGAAAGTTTACTTGAAATGAATTCTCTCAAATTTTGCCTACTGAGAATCTTTTATTTTCTTTTTTACTTATGAAGGATAATTTCTCAGGGTACAGATTTGTTTATTTTCCTGTTAATTCTTTAAATATTTCACTTCAGTCTCCTTGCTTACAGGGTTTCTGAAAAGTCTGATGGAGCTCTTTCAATTTTGATTGATTATTTTTCCTGTATTTTGGATATGCTATGCCTAAGTGTGTGTTCTTGCTATTTTTGCCTTTTTCCTATTTGGTGTTCCCTAAGGGTCCTGGATCTGTGGTTTGGTGTCTGACATTAACTTGGAGAAATCCTCAGCCATTATTACTTCAGATATTTGTTTCTTTCTCCTTATGGTATTTCCATTATGTGTTCAGTTCAGTTCAGTCACTCAGTCGTGTCCAACTCTTTGCGACCCCATGAACCACAGCACGCCAGGCCTCCCTGTCCATCACCAACTCCCAGAGGCCACCCAAACCCATGTCCATTGTGTTGGTGATACCATCCAACCATCTTATCCTCTATCATTATGTGTAAGTAACAACTTTTTCCCAGTGTTCTTGGATACTAACTTTTTTCTAGATATTTTTTATTTGCTTTTCAGTTTTAAAAGTTTCCACTGATGTGTAATCAAGTTCAGATTCTTTTCTTAGCCACATTCAGTCTACTTTGAGCCTATCAAAGGCATTCTTTTATTTGTATTTTTTTTGCCTCATTTTTATTTATTTACTTATTTTGATTTTTTTTTCATCCCTCTGCTTTCATCATCTTTCTGTTTTGGCATGTTGTCAATTTTGTCCATTAGATTACATAGGATATTAATCATTATTCTTTAAAATCCTGATGTCACTCTAACGTTCTTGACACATCTGACTTTGGTTTTGATGTAGCTCAGTTTCTTTGGACTATGCTTTCTGACTTCTAGCATTCTTTGTATTTTTTTCTGCAATAGCTAGACATGCTGTACTAGACAAAACTATAGTAAATATGTTATTTATGTAATGAGTCAGCAAAAACAAGACCGGGAGCTGACTGTGGCTCAGATCATGAACTTCTTCTTGCCAAATTCAGACTGAAATTGAAGAACATGGGGAAAACCACTAGATCATTCAGGTATAACCTAAATCAAATCCCTTATGGTTATACAGTGGAAGTGAGAAATAGATTTAAGGGAAGAGATCTGATAGACAGAGTGCCTGATGAATTATGGACAGAGGTTTGTGACATTGTACAGGAGACAGGGGTCAAGACCATCCACAAGAAAAAGAAATGCAAAGGCAAAATGACTGTCTGAGGAGGCCTTACAAATAGCTGTGAAAAGAAGAGAAGCGAAAAGCAAAGGAGAAAAGGAAAGATATAAGCATCTGAATGTAGAGTTCCAAAGAATAACGAGGAGAGATAAGAAAGCCTTCCTCAGCAATCAGTGCAAAGAAATAGAGGAAAACAATAGAGTAGGAAAGACTAGAGATCTCTTCAAGAAAATTGGAGATACCAAGGGGACATTTCATGCAAAGATGGGCTCGATAAAGGACAGAAATGGGTTGGACCTAACAGAAGCAGAAGATACTAAGAAGAGGTGGCAAGAATACACAGAAGACTGTACAAAAAAGAGCTTCATGACCCAGATAATCACGATGATGTGATCACTCACCTAGAGCCAGACATCCTGGAATGTGAAGTCAAGTGAGCCTTAGGAAGCATCACTATGAACAAAGTTAGTGGAGGTGATGGAATTCCAGTTGAGCTATTTCAAATCCTGAAAGATGATGCTGTGAAAGTGCTGCACTCAATATGCCAGCAAATTTGGAAAACTCAGCAGTGGCCACAGGACTGGAAAAGGTCAGTTTTCATTCCAATCCCAAAGAAAGTCATGCCAAAGAATGCTCAAACTCCCACACAATTGCACTCATCTCACACGCTAGTAAAGTAATGCTCAAAATTCTTCAAGACAGGCTTTACCAATACGTGAACTGTGAACTTCCAGATGTTCAGGCTGGTTTTAGAAAAGGCAGAGGAACCAGAGATCAAATTGCCAACATCTGCTGGAACATTTAAAAAGCAAGAGAGTTCCAGGAAAACTCAATTTCCGCTTTATTAACTATGCCAAAGCCTTTGACTGTGTGGATCACAATAAACTGTGGAAAATTCTGAAAGAGATGGGAATACCAAACCACATGACCTGCCTCTTGAGAAACCCTGCAGATCAGGAAGCAACAGTTAGGACTGGACGTGGAACAACAGACTGGTTCCAAATAGGAAAAAGATTATGTCAAGGCTGTATATTGTCACCCTACTTATTTAACATATGTGCAGAATACATCATGAGAAATGCTGGGCTGGAGGAAGCACAAGCTGGAATCAAGATTGCCGAGAGAAATATCAATAACCTCAGATATGCAGATGACACCACCCTTATGGCAGAAAGTGAAGAGGAACTAAAAAGCCTCTTGATGAAAGTGAAAGAGGGGAGTGAAAAAATTGGCTTAAAGCTCAACATTCAGAAAGCTAAGATCATGGCATCTGGTCCCATCACTTCATGGGAAATAGATAGGGAAACAGTGTTGAACTTTTTATTTTTTTGGCTCCAAAATCACTGCAGATGGTAATTGCAGCCTTGAAATTAAAAGACCCTTACTCTTTGGGAGTTATGACCAACCTAGACAGCATATTAAAAAGCAGTGACATTACTTTGTCAACAAAGTTCCATCAAGTCAAGGCTATGGTTTTTCCAATAGTCATGTGTGGATGTGAGAGTTGGACTATAAAGAAAGCTGAGCACCAAAGAATTGATGCCTTTGAACTGTGATTTTGGAGAAGACTCTTGAGAGTCCCTTGGACTGCAAGGAGATGCAACCAGTCCATCCTAAAGGAGATCAGTCTTGGGTGTTCATTGGAAGTACTGATGCTGAAGCTGAAACTCGAGTACTTTGGCCACCTGATGCAAAGAGCTGACTCTTTTGAAAAAACCCTGATGCTGGGAAAGATTTAAGGCAGGAAGAGAGGGAACAATAGAGGATGAGATGGTTAGGTGGCATCACCTACTCAAAGGACATGAGTTTGGGTAAACTCTGGGAGTTGGTGGTGGACAGGGAGGCCTGGCATGCTGCAGTTAATGGGTCCCAAAGAGTCAGACAGGACTGAGTGACTGAACTGAACTGATGTAATGTGTGTTAAGGGAGTCAGGGGAAAAGAAGTGTTCTGCAATGTTGTCATTCTGTGTTAGTGTTCTAGTGAGCCTGCATCCTTATTGTATAAACTTCAATATATTTCTTAATACCTGCTACCTCACATGGGACAGGATGAATGGAAGGGGCTAAATTTGTGTATTTCCCTTTTCCCATGTAGAAGACTAAAGGTAGCTGAAGTTGGGTATTTCCTTTTCTCCACTCAGGCCAGCTGATTTAAAAAACAATGCCAGTTTTAGGTTTTGGTAACATTTACCTTGATGGCATTCTCTGTTAAGAGCAGACCTAGGGTATTTTAACATGAATGTTTTCCTCTTCCCTTGGCTGGAAGCCAGAGAGGAGTTTTCTGATTGTCACATGAAGACCTGGTGTAACCCTTGGAGTGAAAACTCATGAAAATATGGGGACCAGTCACGACTGTGTCCCTCTGGAATTTTTAATCATCACATTGAACTTCAGCAATGTATCAATTACAACTTAGGCTTTCCTGCCTTGTTGCTATTTCCCACAGAGGTTTCTGCTAGTGGGTTTCTCCTTTGGTAAATTATACTTCTCTGTATCCCTGCTATATTTCCCCATTTGGAGGGATGGGGAATGATTTGTATTGTGATTTCACTCCTCTGATTGATCTTAGATGACTCTTTTTTCCTACTTTCTTTGGCCATTTATGTGTTGGGGCAGAGTAACTTCGAAACTTCTTACATGACAGAAATCAAAAGTCCTCTCAGCTATTCCGTAAAGGTATTAACTTTCTAAAAATCAGTAAGCAATAGCATACAAATAACCAGTATTCTAGAAACATTGCAAAAAAATGAGGGAGATATAAGGAGTAAGGGATTTCCTGGTGGCTCAGACAATAAAGAATGCACCTGTAATGTGGAAGACCTGGGTTTGATCCCTGCATTGGGAAGGTTCCCTGGGGAAGGGCCTGGCAACCCACCCCAGTATTCCTGCCTAGAGAATCCCCATGGACAGAGGAGCCTGATGGACTATAGTCCATGGGGTCGCCAAAAGTTGGATAGGACTGAGTGACTAAGCACTGCACAGCACGTAAGGAGTAAAGCAACACCAATGTTACAAGCATAACTGTCTTAACTTAGACACCTTGCTTTTTTCTCCAGGCTGTGGTAAAATTCATTAAATTGACAAGTACTCCTACTCAATTCTAGATTAAAAAATTCTCTACAATCACCAAAATTCTACAAAGAGTAAAATTTGTTGTTTGACTGCCTTTTTATTATGTCTTGTTCCGCACAGTATATTTTCAGATAAGTAAATTAAAGCATGGAGGTATTACACTTTGCCTAATGTCCCTAGTGGCCAATTTCAAGTCTGAGTTTAAGCTGTGGAGCCAGATACTTGGCCTCTAGCCTAATAATTTTATGTTTTTGGAGCTAGCCTAGCTTATTTATGTACCAGTCCCATAATGTGATAATGGAGGAATGAGGAAGTCCCCCAGGGTATAGATTCCTGGATTCACTGTACATTTAATTTCTGTCAAGAGCTGTCCTTCACAATTTCATAAAATATTCTACCTCAAGAAACCCTAGAAAAGATCTCTTCATCTATTCTGAAATGTCTTTATATATTCCTAGGCAATTCTCTGAGGTGTTTGTCAACTACTGTTACTCAAATAAGATTTCATGAATAGATGTATCCAGAATATACTAGGTTAATTAAAATGAATCAGGTTTCCATTCTGCAGGATTTTCAATCTTTCAAATGCTAACATGATAGCACATCTGAGAGAAGATGGAGTTTGCAGCACTTCCTGAACATTTTCATCCATAGAACCATATAGGTTTTATTTTATTGCAAATAACTAGTCCTATTTTGGGAAGTACAGGTTTAATGCAAACAAAAGTTTTACCGAAGAGACGTCTAGGGCAAAGAGGTACAAGGATTTATTGGTGGTCATACAGTTGATGAGTGGGTGATGGAAGAAACTGAGTAGGGGAAGAAGCTCAGGGAGATCATGGACTAAAAATTTTACTCAAAGGGCTATAACATGTTGCAATACTTCACATCTTGCCTAATGATAACAAAACTAAACTTGATGGCAAAACAAACTAGGAAGTGATGTGCATAAATTATGTTTCATACTTTTAAAAGTTGTCCCTCGTAATATTACAGACCATATGGAAAGCTCACATATTGTTTTTGGCAAAAATGATAACTCTTGCATTAAATTTCTATTTGACATCTGGAGTACAAAAGAGATTTACTTAGGTAGTTATTCCCGTATTGTTGTTCAGTCACTCAGTTGTGTCCAACTCTTTATAACCCCATGGACCACAGCACACCAGGCTTCCCCATCCTTCATGATCTCCTGGAGCTTGCTCAAACTCATGTCTACTGAGTTGGTGATCCTTCCAACTGTCTTGTCCTCTGTCATCCCCTTCTCCTCACATATTAATGTTTTAATTTAGCATGTGTTAAATTATACTATAGGTCCAGATTATTAAAGAAGTTCAAGCTGCTCTACCTACACTTGGCATTTTCTATGAGGGCACTAAACAGAGACCCATCTGGGTTAAATAGCAAGGTCTCACAATTTTGAGTGGATGTGTTTGGGTGTGTATGTGACAGAGGTGGGACTGGCACCTAGTTCTCTTCATTCCTGCAGCACAATACTTTCAATCCTGTTGTTGACATTGACATTACAATGTCAACTTTGGGGCAATGACAACACTATATTTGTAGTTCAACTTTATTTTTGTAGGAAAGAGGGATGATCCAAGAATACAACACACACACACACACAATACATTGTTCCCTGCTCTGCTATCGCAGGCTGTGTCTATTACATGCTTAAAGTCCCTTAAATTCAGCTTGTTTAAAACAACTATATCACCAGTAACTGCTTCTGCTTGTCATGGGCCAGTATTGAACAAAGCCATTTGTTATGGATCTGTCATTAGCATGCTCAACACTCCTGGGGAACAGGATTGACCCTGAAGCAGAATAAACATATTCTGTGTCTGCAAGGACAACACTCCTAACAAAATCTATGCAAGACCAGATGTAGATTTGAACCAATAAAAACTCAGGGAAAGAATACTTGCTCTGTATTAGAATCTGACTTCCTGTGTAATAAGTGATCTTACAAAATTTTACAACATTCGACTGTATCCTAGGAGGCTTTTTCTTATTTCTTAGGTTGGAATCAAACTAAACAAAGAAGGTAGATCGGCAAATAAAGGAGAATAGAATTGCCTGATTAAATTTCATCCTATTATAGCTGAAAATAGTTTCATAAGAAAAAAATTAAATTAAAAACCCTTCAGTTAAAATATGCTTTATTAGCTTGAGTGTTTTATTTCTAAATTTATCCAAAGCTAGAATGTGTGCTTTAATTTTCTATTCTAGCTTCCCAAGAACTGATAATTTGTCTTGAATTTCTTCCATCCAGTACCTATATATCTAATACACCCTGAACCTCAGAAACCACTGCAAGGGATACGGTTAAGATTAAGATAAGGTAACCTTAAGATAACTTGCAAGATGGTAACTTATCAGTAAAAGCCAGTTCACATTAAGGGAATGGAACTTGGAGAAACCTTTAAAACCACTTAATCAGTAGTTCCCTTTACAAAGTTTCTGTGTGCAGAAAGACATTCAAAGCATAGGAAATAAGAGAAAATAGAAAGGTATATTTGCAGCTTTCTCAGCTTCACGGTTTAGACTTTTGCTCAGAACCAGCTTCAGTCTTATTTTAATTGAAAGTTTTTAACATGATCTGTGAAGCAGTAAGATTCCAGCAGGTAGAATTCATTGAGGAAAATAGTTTCCTGCAATAATATGTGATTTATCCACTAACATCTCTGTGCTATATAGAGGAAATTATTCATGGGGTTGTCATTAGTTTAAAAGCTGCTACAGTTTTGTCAGTATAATTTTAAGCCATTTAAGATTGTTAGTTGGAAAAGCATATTTGAATAGGTATATAATTGTTTCCAAAGTAACAGCCTCTGCATTTTTTTTCTTTATTTTGATTTTTTTAAAAAATATTTTATTGGAGTATAGTTGATTTATAACTTGTTGTTGTATTAGTTTCAGGTACACAGCAAAGTGAATAAGCTGCACACACACACACACACGTATCCCTACATTTTAGATTATTTTCCATAAAGGCCATGACAGAGTACTGGGTAGAGTTCTCTACTGCTATACAGTAGGTCCTTATTAGTTATCTATTTTGTATATACTAGTGTGTATATCGGAGAAGGCAATGGCACCCCACTCTGGTACTCTTGCCTGGAAAATCCCATGGACGGAGGAGCCTGGTAGGCTGCAGCCCATGGGGTCATGAAGAGTTGGAGACGACTGAGCGACTTCAGTTTCACTTTTCACTTTCATGCATTGGAGAAGTAAATGGCAACCCACTCCAGTGTTCTTGCCTGGAGAATCCCAGGGACAGGGGAGCCTGGTGGGCTGCCGTCAATGGGATCGCACAGAGTCGGACATGACTGAAGCGACTTAGCAGCAGCAGCAGCAGTGTGTATATGTCAATCCCTGTGTCCCAGTTTATCCCTCCTCTCCTTACCCCTGGTGAACTTAAGTTTGTTTTCTATCAATACATCTGTAACTATTTCTGTTTTTTTAGGTAGGTTCATTTGTATATTTTAAGATTCTAGATATAAGCAATATCATGATAATTGTCTTTCTCTGTCTGACTTACTTTACTTAGTATGTCTATCTCTGGGTCCAGTAATGTTTCTGCAAATGACGTTATCTCATTCTTTTTATGGTTTATATTCCATTGTATATATGTACCATATCTTCTTCATCCATTCCAATGTTAGTGGACATTTTTGCTGCATCTATGTCCTGGCTATTATAGAAAGTGCTTCAAGGAACATTGTGGTGACTGTATCTATTTGAATTATGGCTTTTTACAGATATATGCCCAGGAGTTGGATTGGTGGATCTTAAGGCAACTCTATTTTTAATTTTTAAAGGTACCTTTGTACTGTTCTCCAAAGTGGTTGTACCAGTTTGGAACCATGCCTTTTCATTTGTAACTAGTTACACTAAAACAGAATCAGCCCTCTTCTACAGATGTGAAAAACAAACACCTTCCAAGTCCTTCATTAGAAGAAAGAACATTTCAGACCCAGTTTTGCCTGGCCCTGAGTATGAGAAAGATATCTTAATTTCTCTCTTAAATGCTTATCTAATTGATTATCCAAAAGTATCAGTTGAGTCTCTGAGATTCCTATTGTTTTAAGGTTATTTCTCCAAATTTTATATGAAATTATTTTATCCTAAATAATTCTTGCTAAAATTTAAGCATGAGGTGTTTGTATTCAAGGAAACATCCTAAAACATATGCAAATATATACACACATATGTATAAAATAGCAAAAAGAAAATCAGAAGGGGAACACTCAGAACACTTGAAGTTAACTTAATAGAATATATTGTATCTTTCTTAGAGCAATTATTAAATGTTCAAAACATTATGAAAAATGTTGGATATAAAAGTAGCTCTTGAAAGAGAATTACAAATAGCAGGGTAGGTCAGGAATATCAAAATAATCTGCTTTAGATTTAAAAAGCAAAAGAATAAGATGAATTTGTTTACCTATATGGGTAAATTGTGTATATTCCTGTTTCATAAGGTTATGGGTTCATACACACTGCAGACTAAGAGGCCAGTCATGCTGTGTTCCAAAATAAGTTTCTACCTGGAAATTTTCTGGACTCATCTTTCTGAGATATGCCTAAGTCAAGAATTGAGTGAGTGTCATGCTTTCCCCATTGACCAGCCTCATTATTCTGGAGTGGGTAGGCAAAGCAAAGTGAAAAGTGGTATATTGTTACTTTAGGGGAAATACATATTTTAAAGGCTCTCAAAGTTTTTAATATATCTACTAAGCCTTGACTGGGGTTTTCAACATTTGTCCAGATGTGTGAGATACTCTTCCTCTTGTAGTTGGGTCACTGCAGCACTTAGGTACAGGTATTGCTATAGCCACTATCATTACTTGGCAAACTCTGTTTACTGAAAACCAACCCTACAATTAGGACTGTGCCAGGAAACTTACAAGTACCTCATATACTTGCAAGGCGAAAGAGGTGCCCATGTTTCTTGGAGCAGTCATTGCTTAATATACTAGCTCAAGGTCTTTGAGAAATTCTTTTACTTTCTGAATCTCTCTCTCTCTCTCTTTTTTTCATGTGTAAACTGAGTCTTCTAGTGTCATTGACCTATAGGATTTTTTAGTATTCAAGTGCTCAACACATTGCCTGAAACACATGGTATCTGATAAGGCTTTAATATCTAGAATATTTTCAACAACCAAAAAACAACCTAGTTCAAAATGGAGAAAGGGCTCAAAAAGGCTTCTCTCCAAAGAAGACATGCAAGTTGCCACTAAGCACATAAAAAGATGTTCATCACTAATCATTAGAGAAGTGAAAATCAAAAACTACAATGATATACTACTTGATTCCAACTAACATACTGACATGTAGCCAATTAAAAAATAAATGCTGGTTTAAAACTTAAAAAAAAATCCTAAAGTTAAAAAAAATCAAAAACTAAAATCATGGCATCTGATCCCATTATTTCATGGTAAATGAATGGGAAAAAGTGGAAACAGTGGCAGATTTTATTTTCTTGGGTTCCAAAATCACTGTGGACAGTGATTGCAGCCATGGAATTAAAAGATGCTTACCTCTTGGAAGAAAAGCTTTGACACCCTTAGGGTGTTGAAAAGTAGAGAAATCACTTTGGCAAATGAAGATCCTTTTAGTCAAAGCTATAGTTTCTCCAGTAGAGTTGGACCATAAAAAAAGCTGAGTGCCAAAGAACTGATGCTTTCAAATTCTGGTGCTGGAGAAGACTCTCGAGAGTCTCTTGGACTGCAAGGTGATCAAATCAGTCAAGCCTAAAGGAAATCAACCCTGAATATTCATTGGAAGGACTCATGCTGAAGCTCCAATACTTTGGCCACCTGATGCAAAGAGCCAACTCATTGAAAAAGACTCTGATATTGGGAAAGATTGAGGGCAGGAGGTATAGGGGCATAAGAGGATGAGATGATTTGATGGCATCACCAACTCAATGGACAGAAGTTTGAGCAAACTCAGAAAGATAGTGAATAGTAAAGGACAGGAAAGCCTGGTGTGCTTCAGCCCATGGGGTTACAAAGAGTTGGACATGACTTAGCAACTGAAAAACAATCCAAAACAAAAAAATACTGAAAAGTATGTGGAGAAACTTGAACCCTTCTGTTCTGTTGGTGGGAATGTAAAATGATGTAACTCCTATGCAAATCAAAATGGTGGTTACAAAATGTTAAAAATAGAATTATCATATTATTCAGCACCTGTATTTCTGAGTCAAAAGAATTGAAAGCAGAGTCTTGAGAGGTTTGTTCATAACAGCATCATTTGCAATAGCTAAAATGTGAGTGACTGAAGTTCTGTGAATCCATGAATTAATAATCAAAATGCGGTACATATGCACATTATTCAGTCTTAAGGAAACTCTAACTTGCTACACTACATGTGATGCTTGGGGGTATTTAAGTGAGATGAACCAGTCACAAAATACTAATACTGTATGACTCCAGTTGTGTAAGGTATTCAGAGTAGTCAAAACCATCATGACAGAAAGTAGAATAGTATTTGCCAGGGGCTGGGTGAAAGAGGGAACAGATAGTTACTGTCTAAAGGATATAGAGTTCCAGCTGTGCAAGGTGAAGAGTTTTGAGGATGGAAGATAGTGATAGTTGCACAACAGTATGAATGGACTTAATACCCCTGAACTGAATACTTAAAACTGATCAAAACGGAACATTTTGTGTGTTTTCCTACAATAAAAATTGAAAGAAAAAAATCCTATCCGATTCTTTAGAACTTTGCTGATTCTACTACATACAGGACTTTGTACACTTTGAAGGCTGCCTGTGTACCTACCTCTAGCAATTTTAAGCATTTGGGGAAAGACTTTTACTCATCTTGTATCATTTTTAAGTTAATAACTTGTTAACTCAATAGTAATTTATTAAATCCCTTCTGATATGCTTGACACTATGATAAGCCTAATTTATCCTCCTAAATATTCATAACACATTCTTTAGATTTCAAAACCTTAACATATTCTTTAGATTTTAAAAATGATTCCATTCATTTTGCTTTATTTAAGAAAGTGTTTTGAACTATTTTGGTTTTACCTTTTGGTAGTTGCTTCTGTGTAACTTGTCTGTTCATGGACAACACCATCAGTGTGTTACCTGTCTTTGATAGATTCTCTTTCTGTGCCTTCGTTTTTATCTTTTTTTTTTCCTGTTCTGAAGAAACTTAAAAAAATGTATCTAGTTCTTATTTTTATTTTTCTGCAATTCAAATGCTGTTCTTGAAAGCCTCCAATGTGAATTGTTTTGTTTCCTAGTTATCTTTTGTTACTTCACTCACATGGTTTTCTTTCTCTTTTATCCTTTTACCCTGTTGTTTCTCTTTTTCTCTCTTTGGATTTATATTTTAGCCATGTATTCATTAATTCCTGAAATTCCTTTGGGTTGATATTATTTTAGTCATCTTTCCAAAGATCTGCATTTTCATGCATTGAACCTAAATTATTCGTATTTTCTTTAGTACAAGTGAGAACTTTTATAAAGTGGCACATAAATGGCGTTTCTTGCTCCATATCTGTTGCTATAATTATCAAATTCCTTAATAGGAATTTAAGGGATGATTCAAATTTTTTTTTTTTTCTGATGCCTACTTTACAAGCAATAAAACTAAGGTAATACGAAACTTGCCTAAGGAAACACAGCTAGTAAACAGTAAGCAGAGTTAGGCAGTTAGCTTATACCAGACATTGCTTTTAGAGTTCATGGCATGGGACCCTGTCAAATACTTTTCTTTTACTATTTATTTACAAATACTATAAACAGAGAAATGCATATATAGCATAAGTTTACCACTTAATGAATATTTATAGAAGGAACACACTTATATAACCAGCCCCTAAAATATGACCAGCTAACCAGAAGCTTGCTCTTTCTTTTTCCTCTTCCAGTCTTCTACCAGACCTTGTGGTTTATCAAGGTTCTACTTTTAACAGTAAAGAATAATTTGTTTGTTTTTGTACCTTATAAAAATGGAAAATACAGGATCTACTTTGTTTTATTTCTTTATTCAGTCAGTTCAGTTCAGTCACTCAGTCATGTCCAACTCCACAATCCCGTGGACTGCAGCATGCCAGGCTTCCCTGTCCATCACGAACTCCTGGAGACTGCTCAAACTCATGTCCATCGAGTCAGTGATACCATCCAACAATCTCATCCTTGTCATCGTCTTCTCTTTCTGCCTTCAATCTTTCCCAGCATCAGGGTCTTTTCCAATGAGTCAGTTCTATGCATCAGGTGGCCAAAGGGTTGGAGCTTCAGCATCAGTTCTTCCAATGAATATTCAGGACTGATTTCCTAGGGTTGACTGGCTGGATCTCCTTGCACTCCAAGGGACTCTTGAGAGTCTTCTACAAAACTACAGTTCAAAAGCATCAATTCTTTGGCACTCAGCTTTCTTCACAGTCCAACTCTCACATCCATACGTGACTGCTGGGAAAATCATAGCTTTGACTAGATGGACCTTTGTCCACAAAGTAATATTTCTGCTTTTTAATGGGCTGTCTAGGTTTGCCAGAGCTTTTCATCCAAGGAGCAAGTGTCTTTTAATTTAATGGTTGCAGTCACCATCTGCAGTGATTTTAGAGTCCAAGAAAATAAACTCTTGTCACTGTTTTATTGTTTCCCCATCTATTTGCCATGAAGTGATGGAACTGGAGGCCATGATCTTAGTTTTCTGAATGTTGAGATTTAAGCCAACTTTTTCACTCTCCTCTTTCACTTTCATCAAGAGGCTCTTCAGTTCGCTTTCTGCCATACGGGTGGTGTCATCTGTATATCTGAGGTTATTGATATTTCTCCTGGCAATCTTGACTCAAGCTTGTGCTTCATCCAGCCCAGCATTTTGCATGATGAACTCTGCATATAAGTTAAATGAGCAGGGTGAGAATATATAGCCTTGTCATACTCCTTTCCCAATTTGGAACCAGCTCATTGCTCCATGTCCAGTTCTAACTGTTGCTTCTTGAACTGCATACAGATATCTCAGGAGGCAGGTAAGTTGGTGTGGTATTGCCATCTGTTTAAGAATTTTCCAGTTTGTTGTGACCCACACAGTCAAAGGCTTTGGCATAGTCAATAAAACAGAAGTAGATATGTTTCTGGCATACAGTCCATGGAATTCTCCAGGCCAGAATACTGGAATGGGCAGTCTTTCCCTTCTCTAGGAGATCTTCCTAACCCAGGATTGAACCCAGGTCTCCTGCATTGAAGGTGCATTCTTTACCAGCTGAGCCAGAAGGGAAGCCCATTTCTTTCTTAAAAGATATTCATCATATCCATCTAGGAATTTTTGTTGCTATGCAATATTGCCATTGTGGGCATATTCTTCAATTTTTCCATTCTAATGTTGATATGAATAGTTGTTTTTTTTCCTATAACAAATATTGCTTTATTCCTATATTTTCATTTTGCTTAACATTTCCAGTAAGTATAACCATAGGCTTCCTGGGTCATATCATGTGTTTTATTAGATTACCCTGAATAGTGTAATGGATGTGCAAATTAACTCACCAACAGTGTGTTAGAACTCTGTTTTATTGATAGCTTGAATATCTCACAGCCAGTGGTTGGCGCTTATCTTTTAATTTAAGCCATTCATATTTTATTTTACTATGATGTCTAAAGTTGAATATATTCATAAATTTATTGCCTTTTTTTTTTTTTTTTTTTTTTATAAAGAGACGAGCCTTTTTTCCCATTTTTTTCTGTTGGGTTCTTTGACTTTTTCTTAGTAATTTGTAGGTGTTCTTCACAAATTGTAAATTGCAATGCCTTTGTCATATGTACTGCTGCCAGTATGTTCTGCCAGTAATTTGCCTTCTACTCTTATGTTAATGTCCTGTAGGGAACATACATTTTTGTTTTAGTACATTTTGGTATGTTTTCCTTCTTGTTATAGTTTTTGTTTTCTATTAAAGGGCTTTATTCACTCTACAATAAAATGATGTCCTCTAATTTTTGTGTTCAAAAAAGATTTTTTACCACTTCTTGTATTTATATCTGACATCAATTTGGAACTTATTTTTTTAATTTAATTTTATTTATTAAACTTTACAATATTGTATTAATTTTGCCAAATATCGAAATGAATCCGCCACAGGTATACCTGTGTTCCCCATCCTGAACCTTCCTCCTTCCTCCCTCCCCATACCATCCCTCTGGGTCATCCCAGTGCACCAGCCCCAAGCATACCGTATCGTGCATTGAACCTGGACTGGCGACTCGTTTCATACATGATATTATACATGTTTCAATGCCATTCGAACTTATTTTTAAGAAATGAAATTAATGTCTCTATATATCTTCTAATCTGAATTACCTAGGTGAGATGACCATTTCCCCCCACTTTACTGCAGTTAACTTTGTCAGTGTGAGAAGTCTAGCATAATTTTTGTTATTTATGTGTATACTAATTCTAGATGTTTGATTTTTGAATGCTTATTTTTTACAATTTAATGCTCTTGTAAATGGTATCATTTAAAATTTATTTGTGTGTGTATGTAGAATTACATTTTGGAGTATTTAATCATGTGTTCTGTGACTTCGCTACATAGACCAATTACTATTAATATTTTGTCTGATATCATTTTGATTTTCTAGATAAGCAGACTTGTCTTCCATAAAGTATAATTTTATTATTTTAAAAGCCATAGGGTGTTTTTTCATTGTTTTATTTCATTTGCTAGTACTCCTAGCATAATATGAAATAGAAGTTGTAATTTTTAAACTTAAAAACACACAACAAGAGAGGAGTGGGCTTAGTTTTATTCAATGTCTTACTGAGGACTGTAGACTGGGAGACAGCCTTTCAGTAACTCTGAGTATATTGCTCTCAAGAGATAGGGGAAGAGCCAGTAGATATATGAATTTGGGGGCTAGGAAATGCATGTAGCCAAGCACACATCTTCTAAAATATTACTGCTAATCATGAAAAACAGATATCTTAAGTTAATGATTTTAGTCTTTTTCTGTGTATGGGAAGATGCAACAATCTGGGGTCACCTAGAAATGCTTCCTGAGATGTACATTTTACATGTCTAGCGGTCTGTTTATCCAAAGCACACAATGGTTCATCCTGTTTTTTTCATCCTGAATTCTAATCAGGGCATACTGTGGGTGGGTTACTGTAGTAGGTTTCTACTAAATTCTTGTATAACTGGATTATGAGTGACAATTTTTGTTCTTTTTGAAATTCACATGTAATAGAGATTATTTTCTGTTGCCTGCTCTCAAGGCGGAAGCTTTTCAGTATTTAAGTATTGTGGGTTATCAGAGGTCACCTGTCAAGTGTTGGCATTCACGTCTGGTTCTGTGTGAGAGGGTAGCAATCATCTTCCTTCCTATCACTCGGTGTTTTTTGTTTTTTTTTTTAATAATCTGTCTCATGTTTTCACTAACCACTCTGTGGCTGTCACTAACATTGTCATCACGGTTACACTGGTAGTTCTTTTTTTCTGTAATGAAGTCACCAATCCAGATTCCGTGGAGAGATTCTGATGGAGGGTATTTCCTTCAAGATGATATACAAAAGTACAGAGACCTCATGGTTGAGTTCAAAATTTGTTTCTAGACAAATTGATGGCCAAGACACATTATATACTCCTCAGGTATTGCTCTCCCAGCATCCACCAGAATAATATGATATCCTCGAACACTTGCTAACCCAGTGCCACTCAGCTCTGTGTCCACTGCTTTTGAGGGTTTCCTGGGGTCTTCCTCTCTAGTTGGTATGCAATTTAAATTGTGAAGATTTCCCAGAACATTGACGTTCACAATGTTTTCTATTTCTTTGGAATAAGAGTGGCATCTTCAGCCTTAACTAGCTTCCTGGATTCTCTGGCTGCTAAAGGAATTGATATTTTTAACTCCAATATCTTCTGCCTCTGAGCTCATGAAGAGATTCATCTGATCTACTATATAATGTCCAAGTCATTTTTTTGCCTCATTCAGGCCAAGAGTTTCTCTTATTAATAGAATTCAAATAAAATCTGAAGCTAAGGAATATAATTCACATTCTGAGTAGGGGAAATTTTGCAAGCAGTCTTTAAAATTCTGCTTCTTCACAATTTGCCATTGTTCAGCTCAGAAAGCAAAGCTGTAGAATCTCTTAATATTGTGGTAATTAATACTCAATGTGTGATGTCTCATTTTATTCAATTTATACTTAGTGTGCCCTGCCAAAATGTAATAAAGAAAACACTTAAAAAGCCACAAAGGCATAAATTATTAAAACATTTCCTCCTGAAGCATGATTTTAAATAATACTTAGTGCAATGTCATCTAGGGCATTTGGAGATTATAGTTTACTAATAAATATCTTGGCTGAGGTTCATTCTGCAGGCAGGGATAAATGCAAGTTAGATGTATCTGTCTTCAAAGGTGAATAGATGCCTGCACAGGAAGGGTGTTGGATGCCTTTCATCTGGCCTAAGAAAGCTTGGTTGGTGAGACTTTCTGGAAAAATTGAAGCGAGTAGTGAAGGGTGGGAACTAGGAGCATCCCTGACCCCAAATCCTTTCAGAAAGGATACTTGCTCCAGGATAAGGATAAGCAGAGAACAAGTAGAAGACATGTTCTCAAGATTTGTTAGGATAGGGAGAGAAGATACGGAGAGTGCTAGAGGTAGAGAGATGCCGGCCTCTGCGGAGATCAGATAGTAGGAAAGAAGAAAACCAAAGGTCATGGATCATGGTTTTTACTGATTTCTCTTTTTTTTTTAAATCTTTAGATGTGAATAGAATGGTCTCTTAATAGTTTCACAGCAACAAGTCTGTGTTTTCCTAAATTGCCTAGTATTTTTCCTACTTTTCTGATCAAAATGAAGAAATATTAAATGTTCCAATGATACTGGACACAACAGAAACAGAAAAGCCCTATTTATAATGTCATATTTTGTTGAAAAGCTTTCGCAGGTCCCAACTATAAACCCCAAACAGAGCCCACAGGGGAAAAAAGAAGGAAAGGTGATATGGACTGCTTTAGCCAGAGTGAGCCTTTCTGTAGCACAGGTGCTGAAGTTACTGTTTACAAAAGGCATGAGGTTGTTCTCCAGACGGGGGCATGTACAGCAGCTCTTGATCCCCTTATGGAGGCTGTTTTTAAGGGTGTGACTCCACTCTGCCTGGAACAAGTATCTTTTCTGAAAGGCTCTCCAGGAGTATTCTGGGAAATTCTGTCATATCCAAATGTGACTTGCTGTTTGGAGAGGAACTCATAGAGAGAACTCAATTAAAAGCAGTTTTACAGCTTAAAACTAAAATATAATACTCCCAAATGCATTCTCTATTTAAAAATGAGTAGGTCAGACTTGGTACTTCAACATTCCATTGCCTTATCCTTTAATTCCCCTATATTTTTCTATCCCTGCTTTACATTCATTCTCCCTGGAGAGTCTATTTCAAATAATTTTGAGATACGTAACAAAAATAACTTTTGTGCCTACATACTTTGGTTCTTGTTCCAATTGGAACTTGTTAAAACAAAACAAAAAAAAAATGGGATTAGTTCTCACTGGTTGAAGCTTAGTTTTTCTACTGTGTTTAAAGTGAGTAGAGGGACTTGTAACTGACAGCTTGTCTTATTTTAAAATCTGAAACTTTGTACAGGAAATATTTAAGATACTTTTATTGTAGCATTTTTGTCATAGGAAAGAATAAGGAATAACTGAAACTACCAAAAATAAAAGAATAGTTGTATACATGATGGTGTATCAACATTGTATTAATGGAATGCTATGCAGTTGTTCAAAAGCATAAGATAGAACTACATAATAATATGAGAAGATTTATAAGTCTTAAATGAAAAGGGAAAATTACAGACTAATATGAGCAATCCGAAACCATTTAGTAAACTCTCAATAATGTATACACATAAATATAAGACACACATACATGCATGTATGGAAGTATATCTGAAAGGGTGCGCATCAAAATGATAACTATGAGTACTTCTGAGAATGTCCCAGAACAGTGAATGGAAAAAAGACATAGATAAAAGAGTATTATGTCATGTGTGATAAATAAAAAGAATACAAAGACAATAATAATCTATATGTTACCTCTGAGAATTAACCAGAGTAACATCTTGTCTATTTGTTTTTGCTCTTTTTGGTTAAAAGTTACATGCAAATTATAAAGATTTTAAACAATGATGAAAAATATCAAAGTGAATTTGAAAGTTAAAATAAATCCTAATCTTTATATTAGGTGAACATGATTCCAGACAGCTCTAAGTATGTAAATATGCAGATACACATTCATTAAAAATAATTAAAATCAAAATTAATAAAGGATGCATTAATGCCAAGTTCACTTAATTATAAGGGGGAGAAATTGAAACAGTTGCTGAATTTCAAGTAAATGTCTCATCACAAGATGTACCATTTCTTAATTTATTCCTTTAAGGTTAAGATAAACATATTAAAGATGAGGATAGAGTCATTATGGGTTTCTTGTTTTGGTTTTAATGTTTATTTTTAGACTAAGATTTTTCTATGAAAGATGAAAATTGCTCTCTCACATTAGTTCCTATAATCCCTTTCCTTTAACTGTTTATTTTTGCTAGCAATGCTAATATTTCGGAGAAGGCAATGGTACCCCACTCCAGTACTCTTGCCTGGAAAATCCCATGGACGGAGGAGCCTGGTAGGCTGCAGTCCATGGGGTCACTAGGAGTTGGACATGACTAAGCAACTTCACTTTCACGCATTGGAGAAGGACATGGCAACCCACTCCAGTGTTCTTGCCTGGAGAATCCCAGGGACAGAGGAGCCTGGTGGGCTGCCGTCTCTGGGGTCGCACAGAGTTGGACACGACTGAAGCGACTTAGCAGCAGCAGCAGCATGCTAACATTTTACTGTTTTTAACATTTTGTTCTGTGATCATCAGTTCAATTTAATACAGAATCTAAATAAGAATGGATCTGCTTCTCACCATCAGTTCCCTTTTTAAAATCAGTTTCTTCAGTCCTGAGTTCTTTGTTTATACTGCTATACTTTAGACAGATTTTGAAAGATTTTTTTCCCCAAAAAAATGAGTTTATAGGCATTTTATTCACTGAGGAATTCATATTTGGGCCTCTTAGGTAGCTGTTATCCGCACTTTCAGAACACAGATGTTCATCTTTTATTTTTTGTTATTGACTTTTTATGTAGGGAAGTCTGAGACTTGTTATATTTAAGAGATTTCTGTGAAAAATCTACTTTTTCTTCATATATGATAGAAAATTTTGTTCTTATTCTTAAGTAAAGTAGCATAACTTGTATGAGTTAGGATTAAGTGCTGATTGTCAAATTTTTATAACAGACTGTATGTTCCTCTAATATTGAAGTCATGTATGGATGTGAGAGTTGGACTGTGAAGAAAGCTGAGCACCGAAGAATTGATGCTTTTGAAGTGTGGTGTTGGAGAAGACTCTTGAGAGTCCCTTGGACTGCAAGGAGATCCAACGAGTCCATCCTAAAGGAGATCTGTCCTGGGTGTTCATTGGAAGGACTGATGCTGAAGCTGAAACTCCAATACTTTGGCAACCTGATGTGAGGAGCTGACTCATTTGAAAAGACCCTGATGCTGGGAGGAATTGAAGACAGGAGAAGGGGAGACAGAAGATGAGATGGTTGGATGGCATCACCGACTTGATGGACATGGGTTTGGGTGGACTCTGGGAGTTGGTGATGGACAGCGAGGCCTGGCATGCTGCGGTTCATGGGGTTGCAAAGAGCCGGACACAACGAGTGACTGAACTGAACTGAATATTCCAGTTTTAAAAATCAATTTTAGGGAAATATAAATATTTCAATTTCTTGAACTCTTTTGCTAATTGACACCAAATTTTACCTGGGGACATCTTTAAAATGTCCTCTAATTATTTGATCTGTACTTACTTCTTCATATTTGAACATGTTATATTTTTTCTTCTGTACTAATTTAACATTTTAGTGGCAACTATGTTTCATGCTTTTTACAAGTTGTTCATCAAGTCAACCTTGATACTGAATTTATCTGAGGTTTATACTAATCCCCCTCATCTACTTCTGTTGTTTTTTCCTCTTGTCTTTAAGGTCCTCTTTCATTAAATGGAATTTTTGTTGGTGTTTCTATTGCGGTGAGACTTGAGGAGATCTAATTAAAAATAAAACCTCCTCCGAACTCAGAAAACTCCTCCAAAACATTAAGGATAAAGAATGTCTTACTATTGAATAAATATTAAACCAGAATGGGACAGACTTCACAGGCATGGCTTCCCTCATGTGTGCAGTAGGATAACAATAGTAGGTAACCTTTCCCAATTTTTGCCATGTTTCCCACTCAAAGCTAATTGGTTGACATTCAGCAGTGCATTTAGTTCTCATAAAATCTTTATAAGGTGATTTTTAAAAAATTCTCATTTTACAATGAGGCTCAGAAATAAGAGAAACATATATTGTCACACAACTGGTGGAGACTGCATTTAAGCTTAGATTTCTCCAACTCTAAAAGCCTATTCTAACCACTTTGTCTTATTGCTTTCTTCCTTCCAAAGTTGTTTATGATACATCAGTAATACAACTTACATTAGAATATATAAATATTAAAACAGCATGTCATTATTTTATTTTTGTCCTTGCATTAAAACCTATGTGATGTTTCCTTTTGTCACAGAAAACTCTCTGAGCCTTGTAAAATGAAGTATTATACTAAGCATTATAAAATGAAGGTTACTACTGAAGTTTTTATCTTGAATATGATTTACTTACTTATTCATTTTACACTTATTCAATACAATTTTTTAACTCCCTTACATGACAGAAACCTTCCTACATGGTAAGAAGAGATTATGAACTAATAAAAACTCCCCTCAAATTCTACTGGGAGTGATTATAAATAAAAACATTAAAATTAAAGAAAATATATCTAAGAAATAAGGAATGTAAAAGATTTTCTTTAAGGAAAAAAGATGTGGTATTTCAAGAGGTGATTTTAGAACAGAAATTTGAATAAAGTGAGGGTGAGAGGTGATTGCAACCATGAAATTAAAAGATGCTTACTCCTTGGAAGGAAAGTTATGACAAACCTAGACAGCATATTAAAAAAGCAGAGACATTACTTTGTCAACAAAGGTCCCTCTAGTCAAGGCTACGGTTTTTCCAGTGGTCATGTATAGATGTGAGAGTTGGACTACAGAGGAAGCTGAGTGCAGAAGAATTGATGCTTTTGAACTGTAGTGTTGGGGAAGACTCTTTAGAGTCCCTTGAACTGCAAGGGACTTCAACCAGTCCATCCTAAAAGAGATCAGTCCTGGGTGTTCATTGGTAGGACTGATGTTGAAGCTGAAACTCAAATACTTACACCTGATGCGAAGAGCTGACTCATTTGAAAAGACCCTGATGCTGGGAAATTTTGAGGGCAGGAGGAGAAGGGGACGACGGAGGATGAGATGGTTTGATGGCATCACTGACTCAATGGACGTGGGTTTGGGGGTACTCCAGGAGTTGGTGATGGACAGAGAGGCCTGGCCTGCTGCGGTTCATGGGGTTGCAAAGAGTCGGACACGACTGAGCGACTGAACTGAACTGAACTGAGAGAGATGTTAAGGCCTAAGGAGGTAACTTTCCAGGTCATGTAAACGCACATTTAGAGGTCATGATATGAGAAATAATTTAGAATGTCCAATAAATAATAGGTTGAGTTGAAATGGATTAGAAATGCTTTGCAGATTTTGTCCTGGCAAATTTTTTAAAAAATCTTTCATGTTATATTTTTCTTTATTTTGTGTTAGAGAACACTTAAATTCTTGGTCACCTGCAAGTTATTAAGTCAGAGTGACTTAATGATGCTAGCAATGGCTATGCAGTTGGAGTTTATACATTATATACTCGGTGTATTTTCGAGCTCTAGTTTTGTGGAAAATAACTCCCATATCACCCTTATTCCATTCTCATCTATATGATTATCAATAAGGAAGTAGCCATTTTGAATTATATGAACCCTTATTGCAGAGTGGCCTCTGATCCAAAATTTTTGTGTCTTCCTCTCAATAATGTATTTAGCACCAAAAAAAAGGTGTCAGAGCTGTTTTCTTTTTTTCTAATTACTGAAGGAAAAAAGACAAAGCTGTGGAATCCCTTCTTGTTCCTTTCTACTATGTGGAAATTGTGTGTAAAAGAGAAATAAGATGAAGAACTATAAACAGGAAAATATACATTAGTGGTAGGAGAAAGTACTGCTGATATATATTCAATCCCTAGTTCTATTTCTTCCTGAAGTCTTGCAGTCTTCCCAGCACTGAATTACCTGAGATAGTACAATATTTTTTTTTTTCCTTTTGATTAGGTTATTTTGGACTGAGTTTATTTAACAAAACTATACTACTGCTTTTTTACACGTACAATTTGATCTGATTATAGAAATAAGTGTTAGTTGCTCAGTCATTTCTGACTCTTTGTGACCCCATAGACTAGTCTTCCAGGTTCCTCTGTCCATGGAATTCTCAAGGCAAGAATACTTGAGTGGGTTGCCATTCCCTTCACCAGGGGATCTTCCCAACCCAGGGATTGAACCCAGGTCTCCTGCACTGCAGGCAGATTCTTTACTGTCTGAGCCATATAGCCCTATATGAAAAGGTATTGTCTTAAGGCATTTGTATCAGGTTCCTCATCTATAAAGTCTGAATGTCTTTATAAGATCACGTAAGTAGTAAATTGAATACCTTCATTCAGATTGCTAAGGCACAGAAAATCAGGTAGAAAAATAGTGATGACAGATTTAGTATATAGGACTTGCATTACTGACAATTTCTTTGACTTTTTATACCTAAAGATTGAAGGCAAAGGGAGAAGGGGTTGGCAGAGGATGAAATGGTTAGACCGAATCACTGACTCACTGACTATGAATCTAAACAAACCCCAAGACACAGTGAAGGACAGAGGAGCCTGGCATGCTGCTGTCCATGGGCTTGAAGAGTTGGGCATGATTTAGTGACTGAACAACAAGAGCAATGGATGGCACGGGAATTTAATTCAGATGATACTAACCTGCAGGGTTACAGTTGGGCATATTAAATTGCATGCCAGTGAATACAGGAAGGGAACTGAGGAGAGATGCAGATGAACACATGTTCGCTGCTCATTGCTGTTCAGTCACTAAGTCATGTCTACTTTTTGCAGTTGCTTCATTATCTTGTGGTTCTTGATCATGGATTTGGTTGTTTTTCTAAGGACAATGGGCTTCTCTTATGGCTCAGTGGTAAAGACTCTGCCTGTCAATGCAGGAGACACATGAAATGCAGGATCAATCCCTGGGTTGAGAAGATCTCCTGGAGGAGGAAATGGCAACCCACTCCAGTATTCTTGCCTGGAAAATTCCATGGACAGAAGAGCCTGGCAGGCTATAGTCCATGAGGTCACAAAGAGGTGGACATGACTGACCACACAAATACAAGCAGTCTGTCTACAGTTTAGGTACCTGCCTATCTTTGGGCTTCCCTGGTAGCTCAGCTGGTAAAGAATTTGCCTGCAGTGAAGGAGACCCTGGTTTGATTTCTGGATCAGGAAGATCCCCTGGAGAAGGGATAGGCTACCCACTCTAGTATTCTTGAGCTTCCCTGGTGGCTCAGACAGTAAAGAATCTACCTGCAATGCAGGATACCTGGGTTCGATCCCGCTTGGGAAGGTCCCCTGGAGGAGGGCATGACAACTCACTCCAGTATTCTTGCCTGGAGAAACCCCATGGATAGAGGAGCCTGGCAGGCTACAGTCCATGTGGTCACAGAGTTGAACAGGATTGAAGGACTAATCATAGCATAGCTAAGTCCAAGTAGGTTAAAATTCAGTATGTTTGAAAGAGGAAGTTTGGTTTTAGAGAAGGAATGACATCAGCTGCTGGGATAGTAGAAGTGCAGACAGACTGCACTAGAAGAATACTTTTTGAGTGTTTTTTTATTTAAATTTTCTGGCTCATTACTTCCACTAACTTCCTACTCATAAATTGACCTCCGTTGGTATGTATTGTCTCAATTTTCTCTTCTGTTAAAATGAAAAAATGTGCCACTTAAATCTAATTATTCTATTGTGTATCTCTACTTATCCTAGCCTCCTATTTAGAAATTCTGCCCCCTGGTTAGACCACATTCTTTCCTATATTTTCACTTCACACACACACACACACACACACACACACACAGCAAAATGTAATTTTCTTCAAGTTCCTGTCTTGTTTCTAATTTCTCTTTATAGAAGAAATATTTTGAAGAGTGGCATATATTGGCTCCATTAATCATTTCTCATCTGTTATTCCCATGGCCACAAATACTGTTCTATGATGAAATTCTGATTGATTTTTCTTAATCCTTATTATCCTCAAACTCAGTTCAGTTCAGTGCACTCAGTCATGTCTGACTCTTTGTGAGCCCATGGACGGCAGCATGCCAGCCTTCCCTGTCTATTACCAACTCCTGGAGCTTCCTCAAACTCATGTCCATTGAATCAGTGATGCTATGCAACCATTTCATCATCTGTCATCCCATTCTCCTCCCACCTTCAATATTTACCAGGATCAGGGTCTTTTCAGATGAGTCAGTTCTTCACATCAGGTGGCCAAAGTGTTGGAGTTTCAGCTTCAACATCAGTCTTTCCAATGAATATTCAGGACTGTTTTCCCTTAGGATGGACTGGTTGGATCTCCTTGCAGTCCAAGAGACTCTCAAGAGTCTTCTCCAACACCACAGTTCAAAAGCATCCATTTTTCTGCTCTCAACTTTCTTTATAGTCCAACTCTCACATCCATACATGACTATTGGAAAATACAAAGCTTTGACTGGATGGACCTTTGTTAGCAAAGTAATGTCTCTGCTTTTTTTAATATGCTGTCTAGGTTGGTCATAACTTTTCTTCCAAGGAGCAAATATATTTTAATTTCATGTCTGCAGTCACCATCTGCAATGATTTTGGAGCCCCCAAAAATAAAGATTTGGATTAAAGATTTACTGAGTATGGCCCCATCTATCAGAACAAGACCCAGTTTCCCCCTCAGTCAGTCTCTCCCACCAGGAAGCTTCCATAAGCCTCTTATCTTCCTCCATCAGAGGGCAGACAGAATGAAAACCACAATCACAGAAAAACTAACTAATCTGATCATATGGACCACAGTCTTGTCTAACTCAATGAAACTATGAGCCATGCCATGTAGGGCCACCCAAGACAGACGGGTCATGGTGGAGAGTTCTGTCAAAACATGGTCCACTGGAGAAGGGAATGGCAAACCACTTCAGTATTCTTGCCTTGAGAACCCCATGAATAGTATGAAAAGGCAAAAAGATAGGAAACTGAAAGATGAACTCCCCTCAAACTCAGGGTAGAATTTAACATTACTGAACATTTTTTATTCCTTAAAATATCATCTTAGTTTTTCTCCCAACTCTAAACCATTTCCTCATTATTTATAATTGATCTCAGTTTTTAAATTACAACCAATATTTATCTTTCTCTCACTCTGTACACTCTCTTGAATCACCTGTACTTCCATGGCTTCTGTGGCTGTTAGTATTCTGATTAGTCTGCATTCTGTTTCTCCATCTAGGCTTAGCCTCTCATCTAGATATTAAATATATCCTTTGATGAGTGTGACACCACAAATGAGACTATAATATCCCTCCCCCCCAACAATGACTATCAATACCATCAACAAAGTTTCTTAAATCAGAAAATGAGAAGTCATTCTTGACTCCTTTTTCCCCATTGGCTTTACATGTTTAAGAGCATCAGGTTAACCATGTAATTACAACCCTACTCTCTCCATCTCCACTGTCATAGATATCTTGAGGCACCATTCAAGTCTCTTCTTCAGAACGTAGTCACTGTTCTTTCAGTTTCCAGAGGTATTGCCTGATGCTAGCTCCCATGAGTGTCTCTGTTGCAACGGCCCCCATTTGAGGGATTTAATTTCATTCAGCGTTAAGCTCCTCCCCACATACAGCCCATAGCCTGTGACAGGTCCATTTGCTTTAAAAAGGAAAAACACTCTTGCTTCAATGTGAAATTGCCTCAGGGATTCCCAGGTGGCGCTAGTGGTAAAGAACCCGTCTGCCAGTGCAGGAGATGCAAGAGATGTGGGCTCCATCCCTGGGTTGGAAAGCTCCCCTGGAGGAGGAAGTGGTGAGTATGCTTGCTGGGAGAATCCTGTGGACAGAGAAACCTGATAGACTACAGTCCATAGGGTCACAAAGAGTCAGACAGGACTAAAGTGACTTAGCATGCAGGATTTTTAAGGGCTAGTTGAGACCTGTGTTTTATCTGCAGCATCATTTAATCTCTTCCTCTGCCCAAACCTTCTTCACTCACCCAGCTTCTCCAATAAAGACCTGCATATTGGTCTATTTGTAAGAATCTGTTGTGAGATTAACTATCACTTTTTCCTGCACTAGTTTCTCTTGCTTGCCTCCTTGACTCTACTTTTGTTCTTCTGGTAAATTTGCCACACTGCAGCTAAAGTGATCATACTAATATCCCACTTGGTTCTGTGGAATCTTTGCTAAAGACAATAACATAAATTCCAATTATAGTTAGGAGAGATTTTAACATCTTCTACTTTACATGATAAATGTGAGATCAAGGAGTATGCCTGTCTTATAAATTCCATAATCTCAAATGCCTGACATTTAGTAAATACTTAATATTTTAATATAAATAAATGATTGGTTATGTACCCTATGCCTGAACTCCTTTATCAATAATAGTGAGGAAAAAAAAAAAAAAAACCTAGTAAACCAAATAATCTAATCCTACCTTCTGCTTTGCCTTGAATTAGCTACATGATCTTATGTCACTTTGGAAGAATTTTGCAAGCAATGTAATTAGGAGATTTTTCAGATAGCTGATTTCCAAGAAGTCTACAAGAATGATATTATGCAGTGTTTATGTCTATCAAATTATTTATCAACCTGTGTCTGAGTTCACAAGTAAGCAAGTGAAGAATATAAGAACAGTTTACAATGATCAATAAAGTATCATTTTTACTTGTCTGAATTATTTATATTGCCCTTAAAATGAGAAAACGCTCCCCTATCTCTGTCCCCATCACTCTTTGAGTACTGAATTGGGCACCTGGAATACATGTGCCAGATATTCAATACATGAGTACTAAGCAGAGGTTAACTAATGTCTCCAGGATAAAGCAGAGCAGAGATTTAAACAAAGCTGTGTAGATTTTGGTTAGCTTGTAATCACTAAGATGTACTTTGTAGAAGGTCACAGTGGTCAAACCATAATTGCAATGTAAGATTATTTTTCTTGCTGAGTAAGTGAGTCAAAATGTAAATGTTCATATGTTGAGGAAATATCTGTCAATTTCATGTTTATAAAAAAAAGAGCACTGGTTGGCCTTCAGTCAGTTCAGTTCAGTTCAGTGGCTCAGTCATGTCCGACTCTGCGATCCCATGAATTGCAGCACGCCAGGCCTCCATCACCAACTCCCGGAGTTCACTTAAACTCATGTCCATCAAGTCGGTGATGTCATCCAACCATCTTATCCTCTGTCATCCCCTTCTCCTCCTGCCCCCAATCCCTCCCAGCATTAGGGTATTTTCCAATGAGTCAACTCTTCACATGAGGTGGCCAAAGTATTAGAGTTTCAGCTTTAGCATCAGTTCTACCAATGAACACCCAGGACTGATCTCTTTTAGGATGGACTAGTTGGACCTCCTTGCAGTCCAAGGGACTCTCAAGAATCTTCTCCAACACCATAGTTCAAAAGCATCAATTCTTTTGGCTCTCAGCTTTCTTTACAGTCCAATTCTCACATCCATATACGATCACTGGAAAAACCATAGCCTTGACTAGACAGACCTTTGTTGGCAAAGTAATATCTCTGCTTTTCAATATGCTATCTAGGTTGGTCATAACTTTCCTTCCAAGGAGTAAGCATCTTTTAATTTCATGGCTGCAATCGCCATCTACAGTGATTTTGGAGCCCCCAAAATAAAGTCTGCCACTGTTTCCACTGTCTCCCCATCTATTTCCCATGAAGTGATGGGACCAGATGCCATGATCTTAGTTTTCTGAATATTGAGCTTTAAGCCAACTTTTTCACTCTCCTCTCACTTTCATCAAGTGGTTTTAGTTCCTCTTCACTTTCTGCCATAAGGGTGGTTGGCCTTACCTGTGTGTAATTTTACAAAACAGTAAACTCCTATTGAAAAATTTGGAAATCATCTGTTATGCAGTAAATGGTAAATCACTAAAAATCTCTCTTCAGTAAACAGAATTTCAGTATCCTGATGTAAAATCTTCTAGAGTCAAGATAGTTTCCTTGTCCTAATTTAGTACTCTTTAATATAATAGATAATTTTAGGTAATATTTTATAAGTTTAGTAATAAACTTATATTGCCAGAAAGATATATTGATGGAATTCCAGGAAGTGACATACTACCTCTGGAAACCTTGACTCAGTGGAGCCAGATGTATTAAGACTGCTATGATTAATGGTTTCAGAACTGTTAATGATCAAAATAAATGCTCATCGCCATGCTAAGACAGATGTGTTAGTCTCCGAACACAGTAGCAACTGTGTTGATTGCTGTGGTGACAAAGAAATACAATCACAGTGGCTGGAGATGTTACTGTTAATCATGGGTGTGATCTTTCTTGTCTACTTTACACACATGAGTTGAATGTTAGTGGGGAAGTTGTGGTGGAGAAAAGGTGACCTTCAAGGTTTCCCCACTTAACTTTTAGAGACTTGATTTCTGGGCAAAATGTAAATAAGACATGCAGATCATTTAGCAGGATTGTATATTGTTAATGTCTTGGCTTCTGTGATTATATTTGGTTATAGAAAATGTTAAACATTTGGGGAAGCTGGTTGAAGGGTCATGCAGATACTCTTCATTTAACAAAAAAATCTGCAAAATTCAGCTCTCTTATTGCAAAATAAGACAAGGGTGGCTCTGGACCAGACATGTATAATAATTAATCCCTGGCCCTGTTACTCTAAAGGGTTATCACTCTGTTTCTGGTTCCCAGTCTGTTCATCCATTAGAGCAGAGTGTTAAAACTTCTGAATGAAACTGAGGTTGTTAGCTCATTCCAAAGCATACCACAATTTTAGGAAGTATAAGTGCTTTTAAGAATGGTGTCACCTCTGTAAACACTAGACTTCTATTTCTCTGAAACCTGAGCATTGCCATTACTGCCTGGAGAATGGGATGAGAGTAGAATATTTACAGCTTAAAAGGCTTGGTAATAAATTATTAACCTCAGCAAAATATGTCAACCTAATTTACAGAAAGAATGGCACATCACTACGTTTTTCCTGTTAAAGTGAGCCATAGGCCTTCTGTCTGCCCCTTCGGGTAAACTGAATGGTCTAGGTTGAGGACATTTGAAGTTTCATCAACCCGTCAGAGGCCCTAAATAGCTGAAGTTCAAGAAAGCAGATCTTGTTCGTATGGTTTGTGTTTGTTATGTGAGGGTGGCAGTATGGTTCAGTCGCTCAGTTATGTCCAACTCTTTGTGACCCCATGGACTGCAGCACTTCAGGCTTCTCTATTCTTCATCATCTCCCAGAGCTTGCTCAAACTCATGTATATTGTCAGTGAGGCTATCCAACCATCTTCCTCTGTTGTCCCCTTCTCCTCCTGCCTTCAATCTTTCCCAGCATCAGGGTCTTTTCCAATGAGTCAGCTCTTCACATCAGGTGGCCAAAGTACTGGAGCTTCAGCCTCAGTTCAGCATCAGTCCCTCCAATGAATATTCAGGATTGATTTCCTTTTGGATTGACTGGTTTGATTTCCTTGCAGTTCTAGGGATTCTCAAGTTTCATATTTCAGTGTATAAGCCTTAAGAGAGAGAAGCTTTTATTTGTATTTTGGATGATGAAGAAGCTTAAGTTAATGAGTCCTGTACCCATGACCAGGTATTCATCTAGAAGGTTTGGATATTCAGAGCTAATGGATAGCCAGATGTCTTTGGAACACATAAGACTTTGGCTCTCAAATCTCTATTTTATGTTTTATGAGATAAGGAAAAGGGCAAATGGGAGACTAAAGGAAAAATGATCTCAGAAAAATAGGAAAAATGAGGTAAATAAAAGAAAGTAAAATAATAGTTGCTAAAAATAAATTATAAGAAATTAAAATCTGAAATCATGATCTTTCTGCAATTGGCTGGTTGTCTACTCCTCGGGCAGTATCTAATGTGATGCTTATTTTTATTTTTGGGGGGGATCTATTGGAGATGCATCTGCTCTGTCTCCTCTAATTTAAGAAACTAAAAAATCCCAGACATTCTAACATCTTGACAGGCATTCCAAATCACACTGGCCTTAAGTCCCTCTGATTGTTCTGACGTTCCTGAAGCAGCTCTGGGATCTCAGCTTGCCTGGCTCACAGGCCTTATGCATCAGTTTTTGACTTCTGAGGATAAGAGAGAGATTATCTAACATGGGAAGTTGTGAAACAGTCCCTCAATTTTCCCTGGAGAGATGGCTGTACAGTCTCTCTCAGTGGGTTATGTTGTTGAGTGCTCCCTCTTCTTTCAAGTCATTGATTAAAGAGACTCTGGGGTCTCTTTAATGACTCTATCTGAGAAACCATCCATTCATGCTTACTTATAACACTTATTACTATTATAATTTTCTTTGCTACTGGAGTTCTCATGATTCAGAACATCTTCCTTCTCTTTTAGATCATTGTCACTCCATGATGGTGGTTCTAACTCCGAAAATTTAAACCAGGCTATCATTTCTATAGACCATACTCACATTGCCCATAAAAAGACATTGTGAATGCTGAAGATTGATTTGTCAAATATTTATAGAGCTCTTCTCTTTGCTTTTGCTCAACTCACATTCCTACCTCAGCTTTCTTATCCATTAGAGATCCTACTTTCCACTTTGCCTTCTCCTACATGGTACTCATTTCTTCCCAGCATATTCCTTTTCCTATCCAACCATGAACACTTTGGAATGGTAGCTAATTTTAAATATTTTCTCTAGTGTAAGAGTTTTTTGTTCACACCCACAATTTTCTTCTTTCTCCTACCATAAAAATCGCTCTTTAAATGATCAATTCTCTAAATATATAAATTTCAGTATATATTTCCCATTGTACCCACAAGATTGACTGATTTTTAATGATAAAGCTTAGTTTTAATGTAAATGAACCATTTGTATAATATGCATGCATGCTCAGTTGCTTCAGTCCTGTCTGACTCTCTGAGACCCTTTGGACTGTAGCCCACAAGGCTCCTCAGTCTATGGGATTCTCCAGGCAAGAATACTAGAATGGGTTGCCATTCCCTCCTCGAGAGAATCTTCCTGACCTAGGGATCAAACTCCGTCTCCTATATTGAAGGTAGATTGTTAGTTCCTGGGGAAGCCCATTTGTATAGTACGAAAAATAGCAATTTATTTCCTTTAAATGTAACTCTTAAGATATTGAATATGCTTGTTCAAGCTAGATGTATCTATGGTTTGAAAGCCATCATTTAAGAGACTGCTCATCAACAAGTAGCAATGCCTTCTTTGGCACTAATCCAGCATTGAATGTCTTTAGAATTACCTACAGATTTTAATGAAGAAAAAGAAAACAAAACACTAATTTCCACACCACACCATTTATTTTTTGGCTGCATTTTACACAAAATGCTTTGTAAATCTGTCCATGTATTTCTTTTGCCCTACATTGTCCACGTATCTCTTTTGCCCTACATGTATTTATTTTACTACTCAAGGTCAGTTTTCAATCCAATCCCAAAGAAAGGAAATGCCAAAGAATGCTCAAACTACTGCACAATTGTACTCATCTTGTACACTAGTAAAGTAATGCTCAAAATTCTCCAAGCCAGGCTTCAGCAATACGTGAACCCAGAACTTCAAAATGTTAAAGCTGGATGTAGAAAAGGCAGAAGAACCAGAGATCAAATTGCCAACTTCAGATGGATCATCGAAAAAGCAAGAGAGTTCCAGAAAAACATCTACTTCTGCTTTATTGACTATGCCAAAGCCTTTGACTGTGTGGCACACACTAAACTGTGGAAAATTCTGAAAGAGATGGGAATACCAGACCACCTGACCTGCCTCTTGAGAAACCTGCATGCAGGTCAGGAAGCAAGAGTTAGAACTGGACATGGAACAACAGACTGGTTCCAAATAGGAAAAGGATACGTCAAGGCTGTATACTGTCACCCAGCTTATTTAATTTATATGCAGAATACATCATGAGAAACGCTGGGCAGGATGAAGCACAAGCTGGAATCAAGATTGCTGAGAGAAATATCAATAACCTCAGATATGCAGATGACACCACCCTTATGACTGAAAGCAAAGAAGAACTGAAGAGCCTCTTGATGAAAGTGAAAGAGGAGAGTGAAAAAGTTGGCTTAAAGCTCAACATTCAGAAAGATCATGGCATCCAGTCTCATCACTTCATGGGAAATAGATGGGAAACAGTGGAAACAGTGGCTGACTTTATTTTTCTGGGCTCCAAAATCACTGCAGATGGTGATTGCAGCCATAAAATTAAAAGATGCTTACTCCTTGAGAGGAAAGTTATGACCAAACTAGATAGTATGTTAAAAACCAGAGACATTACTTTGTCAACAAAGGTCCGTCTAGTCAGATCAGATCAGTCGCTCAGTTGTGTCCGACTCTTTGCAACCCCATGAATTGCAGCATGCCAGGCCTCCCTGTCCATCACTAGCTCCCGGAGTTCACTGAGACTCACGTCCATCGAGTCAGTGATGCCATCCAGCCATCTCATCCTCTGTCGTCCCCTTCTCCTCTTGCCCCCAATCCCTCCCAGCATCAGAGTCTTTTCCAATGAGTCAACTCTTCACATGAGGTGGTCAAAGTACTGGAGTTTCAGCTTTAGCATCATTCCTTCCAAATAAATCCCAGGGCTGATCTCCTTCAGGATGGACTGGTTGGATCTCCTTGCAGTCCAAGGGACTCTCAAGAGTCTTCTCCAACACCACAGTTCAAAAGCATCAATTCTTTGGCGCTCAGGCTTCTCCACAGTCCAACTCTCACATCCATACATGACCAATGGGAAAACCATAGTCTTGTTCCATTGGTCATGTATGGATGTGAGAGTTAGACTATACAGAAAGCTGAGTGTGGAAGAATTGATGCTTTTGAACTGTGGTGTTGGAGAAGACTCTTGAGAGTTCCTTGGACTGCAAGGAAATACAATCAGTCCATCCTAAAAGAGATCAGTCCTGGGTGTTCATTGGAAGGACCATTGTTGAAGCTGAAACTCCAATACTTTGGCCACCTGATGCGAAGAGCTGAGTCATTTGAAAAGACCCTGATGCTGGGAAAGATTGAGGGCAGGAGGAGAAGGGGACAACAGAGGATGAGATGGTTGGATGGCATCATCAACTCGATGGACACAAATTTGGGTGGACTCCAGGAGTTGATGATGGACAGGGAGGCCTGGCATGCTGTGGTTCATGGGGTCGCAAAGAGTTGGCCATGACTGAGTGACTGAACTGAACTGAAATTAACATAGATTTTGGAAATGTTCTTGGAGAATTCAAAGTCCTATAAGGGACTCAGAAGTCCACAACAATATTTTACTAATATATTGTAAACCTTATAATTCTGGTTATGATAGAGTTGCTTTCAGACTCACTTTTGTATCCTAAGAAATTACAGATATTGGCCAAGATTATAAATCCACTATCTTAAGGCATTAGGTGATGGACTGAGTGGGGTGTTTTTCCTTGAAAGAAAGGAAGTTCATTAGATGAGTATTATATTCAACCCAAATGTCTGCTAGGAACCGTTCGCAAATGTGCTAAATGTTGGAGCATGAGCAGAGAGTTATAGTTTCATTGTATGGATGATATAGCCGAATTTAGAGAAGTCAAGATAACTTCAATTTGCAAGACAGGGTACCCTAGAGAAGTACCTGAAATTTTCTTGGGATTTATTCCTTTGTCCTTTGGTAAATTCTAGGTGGCATGTGGGCAGAGTAAGTTTACACAGGGCCTAGCAGAAACTACATGAGGAGTTGAGATCTGGACAAAAATTTCAGATGTTGCAGCAACCTGGGGATATGTTGAAGTTTTGACCTAGCTAGAGTGAAAATGATTTAAAGAATAACATGAGTTTTCAGTTGGGATCCTAGAATGGCAGTGAATTTATACCTTATTAAAGAGGAAGATAATAAACTTTCATTAATAAAACCAAAAACTAATCCTTTACAGGATCAAATCTAACAATTAAACTGTTTTTCTTTAAAAAATGAAAACACATACAAACACACAGTATAGATATTTATACAGTATATATGTGCACATAGATATATAATGAAGCATTTGTATATATACACACATACTATAGAATAAAGAATATTTTCAAAATATAAAGCAGATATGAATACACACAGAAACATATAATATAGTAGGAAAAAATCAGTAGTTACATATGATACAGACATTGGAATTGGCATACATGCTTTAAAAATGTTGACTTTAGAGGAAAATTAACTAGATAAATATAAATTTAAAATGTTCACATAGGAATTCTAATTCTTAAAATATTTGAAATTTAAAATCCAGTGGATGCCTGTAGAAACAGATTGTATGTTAAAAAAGTTTAAAAGTAAAATTAAAGATGGTTGAAAAAAAGCATGCAAAGATAAAAAAGAATATGATAGAACTATGAGAAAATATCAAATATTTTATCACACATATAATAGTAGTCACAAAATCAGAAGAGAGAAAATGCAGCAGAGAAAACATATCAAGAAATAATGACTTAATAATATGTCATATTAACCCAAACATTCAAAAATCTTAGAGCCATAAACAATAAATAAAACTAAAACCTAGGACATCATAGAAAAACTGCTGAAAATCAAAGTATTACAAGGAGAAAGATAGACAATAAATAATAGACTTAGGTTTGATTCTTCAGGAAGAGAAAAAATCCAAAATGTGTACTCATCCTACAATACAGTTTCAAAAAAATGGAGAAAATTGACATAAAAAGCAAGTGATGATGTGGTGGGGTGAAGAGAAGGGATTAATGGACAAAAAACAGAGGATATTTTAGGGCAGTGAAGATACTGAGGCCAAGGGTGGCGGCCCGGAGGAGCAACCCCACGCCCGAGGCCAGGGGCGGTGGCCGGGAGGACCAACCCCACGTCCAAGGAGCCGTGGCTGAGCGGGCGCAGGAGGGCCTAGAGGAGCTATCCCACGTTGAAGGTCAGGAAGGGCAGCGGTGAGGAGATACCCTTCGTTCAAGGTAAAAAGCAATGGCTGTGCTTTGCTGGAGCAGCTGTGAAGAGATACCCCATGCCCAAGGTAAGAGAAACCCAAGTAAGATGGTAGGTGTTGCAAGAGGGCATCAGAGGGCAAACATACTGAAATCATACTCACAGAAAACTAGTCAATCTAATCACACTAGGACCACAGCCTTGTCTAACTCAATGAAACTAAGCCGTACCCGTGGGGCAACCCAAGATGGGCGGGTCATGGTGGAGAGATCTGACAGAATGTGGTCCACTGGAGAAGGGAATGGCAAACCACTTCAGTATTCTTGCCTTGAGAACCCCATGAACAGTATGAAAAGGCAAAATGATAGGATACTGAAAGAGAAACTCCCCAGGCCAGTAGGTGCCCAATATACTACTGGAGATCAGTGGAAAAATAACTCCAGAAAGAATGAAGGGATGGAGCCAAAGCAAAAACAATACCCAGCTGTGGATGTGACTGGTGATAGAAGCAAGGTCCAATGCTGTAAAGAGCAATATTGCATAGGAACCTGGAATGTCAGGTCCATGAATCAAGGCAAATTGGAAGTGGTCAAACAACAGATGGCAAGAGTGAATGTCGACATTCTAGGAATCAGCGAACTGGAATGGGTGAATTTAACTCAGATGACCATTATACCTACTACTGCGGGCAGGAATCCCTCAGAAGAAATGGAGTAGACATCATGGTCAACAAGAGTCTGAAATGCAGTACTTGGATGCAGTCTCAAAAATGACAGAATGATCTCTGTTTGTTTCCAAGGCAAACCATTCAATATCACAGTAATCCAAGTCTATGCCCCAACCAGTAATGCTGAAGTAGCTGAAGTTGAATGGTTCTATGAAGACCTACAAGACCTTTTAGAAGTAACACCCAAAAAAAGATGTCCTTTTCATTATAGGGGACTGGAATGCGAAAGTAGGAAGTCAAGAAACACCTGGAGTAACAGGCAAATTTGGCCTTGGAATATGGAATGAAGCAGAGCAAAGACTAATAGAGTTTTGCCAAGAAAATGCACTGGTCATAACAAACACCCTCTTCCAACAACACAAGAAAAGACTCTACACATGGACATCACCAGATGGGCAACACCAAAATCAGATTGATTATGTTCTTTGCAGCCAAAGATGGAGAAGCTCTATACAGTCAGCAAAAACAAGACCAGGAGCTGACTGTGGCTCAGACCATAAACTCCTTATTGCCAAATTCAGACTTAAATTGAAGAAAGTAGGGAAAACCACTAGACCATTCAGTATGACCTAAATCAAATCCCTTATGATTATACAGTGGAGGTGAGAAATAGATTTAAGGGCCTAGATCTGATAGATAGAGTGCCTGATGAACTATGGAATGAGGTTCGTGACATTGTACAGGAGGCAGGGATCAAGACAATCCCCATGTAAAAGAAATGCAAAAAAGCAAAATGGCTGTCTGGGGAGGCCTTACAAATAGCTGTGAAAAGAAGAGAAGCAAAAAGCAAAGGTGAAAAGGAAAGATATAAACATCTCAATGCAGAGTTCCAAAGAATAGCAAGAAGAGATAAGAAAGCCTTCTTCAGTGATCAAGGCAAAGAAATTGAGGAAAACAACAGAATGGGAAGACTAGGGATCTCTTCAAGAAAATCAGAGATACCAAAGGAACATTTCATGCAAAGATGGGCTCGATAAAGAACAGAAATGGTATGGACTTAACAGAAGCAGAAGATATTAAGAAGAGATGGCAAGAATACACAGAAGAACTGTACAAAAAAGATCTTCAAGACCCAGATAATCACGATGTTGTGATCACTGACCTAGGGCCAGACATCGTGGAATGTGAAGTCAAGTGGGCCTTAGAAAGCATCACTATGAACAAAGCTAGTGGAGGTGATGGAATTCCAGTGGAGCTATTCCAAATCCTGAAAGATGAGGCTGTAAAAGCACTGCACTCAATATGCCAGCAAATTTGGAAAACTCAGCAGTGGCCACAGGACTAGAAAAGGTCAGTTTTCATTCCAATCCCAAAGAAAGGCAATGCCAAAGAATGCTCAAACTACCGCACAATTGCACTCATCTCACATGCTAGTAAAGTAATGCTCAAAATTCTCCAAGCCAGGCTTCAGCAATATGTGAACCGTGAACTTCCTGATGTTCAAGCTGGTTTTCGAAAAGGCAGAGGAACGAGAGACCAAATTGCCAACATCCACTTGATCATGGAAAAAGCAAGAGAGTTCCAGAAAAACATCTATTTCTGCTTTATTGACTATGCCAAAGCCTTTGACTGTGTGGATCACAATAAACTGTGGAAAATTCTGAAAGAGATGGGAATGCCAGATCACCTGATCTGCCTCTTGAGAAATCTGTATGCAGGTCAGGAAGCAACAGTTAGAACTAGACATGGAACAACAGACTGGTTCCAAATAGGAAAAGGAGTTCTTCAAGGCTGTATATTATCACCCTGTTTATTTAACTTATATGCAGAGTACATCATGAGAAACGCTGGACTGGAAGAAACATAAGCTGAAGTCAAGATTTCCGGGAGAAATATCAATAACCTCATATATGCAGATGACACCACCCTTATGGCAGAAAGGGAAGAGGAACTAAAAAGCCTTTTGATGAAAGTGAAAAAGGAAAGTGAAAATGTTGGCTTAAAGCTCAACACTCAGAAAACAAAGATCATGGCATCCAGTCCCATCACTTCATGGGAAATAGATGGGGAAACAGTGGAAACAGTGGCTGACTTTAATTTTGGGGGCTCCAAAATCACTACAGATGGTGACTGCAGCCATGAAATTAAAAGACACTTTCTCCTTGGAAGGAAAGTTATGACCAACCTAGAATGCATATTCAAAAGCAGAGACATCACTTTGCCAACAAAGGTTCGTCTAGTCAAGGCTATGGTTTTTTCCTGTGGTCATGTATGGATGTCAGAGTTGGACTGTGAAGAAGGCTGAGTGCCGAAGAATTGATCCTTTTGAACTGTGGTGTTGGAGAAGACTCTTGAGAGTCCTTTGAACTGCAAGGAGATCCAACCAGTCCATTCTAAAGGAGATCAGCCCTGAGATTTCTTTGGAAGGAATGATGCTAAAGCTGAAACTCCAGTACTTTGGCCACCTCATGTGAAGAGTTGATTCATTGGAAAAGACTCTGATGCTTGGAGGGATTGGGGGCAAGAGGAGAAGGGGATGACAGAGGATGAGATGGCTGGATGGCATCACTGATTCGATGGACGTGAGTCTGGGTGAACTCTGGGAGTTGGTGATTAACAGGGAGGCCTGGCATGCTGGGATTCATGGGGTCGCAAAGAGTCAGACACTACTGAGCAACTGATCTGATATGATCTGATCTGAAGATACTGATACTGTAATGATGGATACATGTTATTCTGCTGCTGCTGCTGCTGCATCGCTTCAGTCGTGTCTGACTCTGTGCGACCCCATAGACGGTAGCCTACCAGGCTCCTCTGTCCCTGGGATTCTCCAGGGAAGAACACTGGAGTGACTTGCCATTTCCTTCTCCAATGCATGAAAGTGAAAAGTGAAAGTGAAGTTGATCAGGTTGTCTACTTGAAAGTTACACAGTCATGTCCAACTCCTATCGACCCCATGGACTGCAGCCTACCAGGCTCCTCCGTCCATGGGATTTTCCAGGCAAGAGTACTGGAGTGGGGTGCCTTTGCCTTCTCCAAACATGTTATTCTACACTTGTCCAAACTCATGGCATGTAAAACACCAAGAATGAGCCCTAATAAAACTATGGACTTTGGGTCATTATCATGTGTCAGAGTAGGTTAATCAACGTAACAAATATACCCCTCTGAGAGATGTTGATAATATGCATTTTTTTTTTTCATCTTAAAAAAATGTGTTGAAGAAATGCAAGATGGTGATCACTTACATAAAACTCACTTCTGGGGTTATATTCTTTTTATTTATATGTTTTGTCCCAATAGAGTTTTAATTAAAACAAGAACAGCAAATACTTATGGAATTTTCAATACTCCCCCTCAAGGTAAAAGATTAAATAGAAACATAGATCAATGGAAAATATAGAATCCAGAAATTGAAAACTTGAAAAAAACTTAAGAGAAAATCGAGGTGATCTTTAGTTTGGCAATGATTTTTAACATACAGCATTCAAAGCAGAATGTATGAAAGAAAAGAAATTGATATGTTGATCTTTATTTAAATCGAATCCCTGGGTCACAGCTTTGCCAGTAGAGAGGTCCCACCTGAGCAGAAATGACCAGGCACTGGTACACTCACCACGCTTAGTCACTGGTTGGAAGCTACCTGAGGATATATAGTCTTGAATGAAAAATTCAGATAGATTGTATAGTTGAGGTGGAGGTTGCTAGTGCCAGCAACACTTCTTGAAGCTGAATGGAAAATTCTTTTTCTTAAATTAAAAATGCATATTGGAGTATAGTTGATTTATAATTCTTAGATGAATATCTGAGCAGAAAAAGCAGGAAGAAAGTCAGCCAGCAACACTTATGGCTATGTTTGTAAGGTGTCTTGTAGCTTTTCCATTTATAAGTAGACCATTACCCCCATCAGGCCATGATTCATGACCTGTACACTTTTTACATAATTCATAGCTTGCATTCTGTTTGGATACTGAGTTGGTCCTATTAATGTTCAAAAAACAAAGACAAAAGCCCTTACTAATTTCCTACTCTGGTGCCAGGCACTAGAGTACAGTTTTGATGCTGGAGAAATGATGAGAAAATATAGTCCCTTTTCCATTTCTGCATGCGGCCTCAAATTTGCCTCAGTATAAGTGAATAAAATGTTGAGTTTTCATGTTACTAACATTTCTGTGCCAAGGATCCTTTATCGGGAACCTCTGAGGTTACTGACTGAGACCTATTTAACTCTGTATATCTTTGACTTTCAAAGGCACTTAATAGTTATCTTTAAAAGGTTCATCTTGCTGGGAGGATAAAGCATAAATATATTAAAGAGTTAAACATTATATATATACATATATATATTGCATTAATGAAACAATACAAATGGGATTACAGGTAATTCATTCTCAACAGATAGTGTTAAATGAAATGGATTTTTGAGTACAGAAGAGAAAAATAGAACACCTAGCTATTTTGACACAAATACTCCACACTTTCTTTCCAAAATTAGGAAAAAAGGTAGGAAAAATTCTAAATTATTTTGGAAAGAAACATGCAAACACATGGGAAAAAGAAGTGTATGGAGAGTATGGGAAAGGTAAAGATACAAGGCACTTTTTCAGCCCAGAGTTTACCATCGTATAAATTACTGTTTAGTAAGTTGGTAGTTGGTAAGTGAGCACCTCAGATTAAGGTGAATGAGGGTGAATGTGGGGATGAGGGTTGGGTGACAGACTCATAATTTTGGAAACAATAACTGGCCTGCAGTAGGCACCTCTTTTGAATTCACGGTCATGGTTTTCACATGTTGAAGAGTTTTGAAAATATTCTGCTCCACGGATTAATGACCACAGCATCTCACTGGGTACCAAGGAAGCTATTTTCTCTCTTCACTTAAAGTTGATTGTTTTTACCTTCAGTTTACTATCTTAGTGTTCTCAGTAGTTTTACACATTTGTTAGCTTAAAAAAAAAATCAACCATTTATTTTAAACAGAAATCAAAACCATCTCCAGATTTAGTTTTTGCTGACAAGTAGGGTCAAGGTCAATGATTGAGTATGTTTTGCTATACTGCCCATTTAAGACCATCCCAGTAACCTTGGCTGGTAAATCATCTGTGTGCTGTTCTGCAGCTTTTAGAATTAAATAATTTCTTCATCTAATTTTTCTATTTCCCCTGAAGAATAAAACCCTGAGATCCTATCTCAGTTCATGGAGCTGCAAAGATATTAATCCTTTTACACTCTTGCCAGAGAATTCTACCATTTGTGTTTCTAATTCCCATATTCAAATAGGCAAAATCAGTGAAAGATGTTGACTTTGCATGTAATATTCTCCTTGTGACCTTTCTGAGGGCATTACAGAGAGTGGGGAGCCTGGATGTAGACAAGGAAGGCAAGGAGCCACTCTCAGTGTGCACTTTTATACTCTCTGCAGTTATTATAAGAACAGCTTTTGTGTGAAAATAGGGCAGGAGAGATCCAGGTTTGGTGGGGCCTAAAACATGTGAATCAGGCACTCTCTGTTTTAAACAAGATGACATAAATACAGATTTAGGAATAAAGTTTCAGCTTCATTAGTTCCCAGTGATTAGTATTTTATCCACTGTAGTTAATGCAAAGCTACAGAAACTCAGGACCTTGTGAGTGAATTTCACAGAGCAGTTAGACTTCAGAAGAGGCTCCTATAGGCATGTGGGGAGTGGTGAAGGAGGGCTTCACGTAGGAGCGAAACATGGTTCAGTTCACCCAACCTACGTGGACCCAGCCTGACTCTCCCTGTTTGAGGTCTTTCGTGTTGGGCTTTTTGGGTCTTGAACCTGACAGTTCAAAGTAAGCCATTATGTTAATGTCCACTGTTGAAATTGGTGTTCAACTCAGAATGTTCGGAAAAGTTGAGAACACAACCTTTTGTTTCTGATTCTGCCTTGTGTCTTCCACTGTCTACCATAATATATATGAGAAACTTCACTAACTTAACCTTAACACGATGGTAATAGTCACAGTCCAACTTATATGTTTTCCAAGACCCTGTGTTTTTCTCTCAGGATATCATTACAATAAATTTACTTTCGTTTCTGCCAGCATTTAAATGTTTTTCTCCTGTGGTGCTCAGGAACCGTTTCCTTTCTCTGAACTGAAGTCACATCCTTCATTCATTGCAGAGACCTGCAACCAGTGGATTCTTTATGCACTAGTTCCATTTATTTGTGACTTTGAATGATGCACCTTCCGAATGATTGATGATTTCTGCCTGCCTGTCTAATGCCAGGAAATCTCTTCACTCTAGTAATCCAAAAGTAAACTTGAATTTAAACATCAATTAGAAACTTGCTCTGTAAGGGGAAAATGTTAAACGAGGACCTCTTAATTTGTTATAGTGTCGGTTCTCAGGTGTTAATGTAAGCAGTATTTAACAGTGCACTACCTGTGGGGAAAGACATTTAAACAAAGATGGACATTGCAGCTTAGACTTTGCACTTTGGAAAGATGTATTTGCATTTCCAAATATGTGTATGTGTGTGTGCACGCACACACGTGTGCATTCCTATGCATTCTTTATCTATCTCTGTCTCCTCACACTGAGGATACAGGGAAAGCCTAAGGGTAAACTGGAAAGAATGACCTGGAAAATAGAAGCTACTAGATCATTAGTTAGTGCTGTGTTTTGTGTATGTAGGAATGTGTGTTAAACAAGTGCTATTACAAAATTCAGAGCCAGTTAAGAAGGCACTAGTGAAACTCTTAGAACATATTTGATTTAAAAAGGCAGCAAACAAGTTTTCACATGGAAACTTTTTTTTTTATCTTGGAGCAGATAAGAGGTAATAGTTCTAATAGTTTAGAAAATCTGTCTACACACCTCTGAATTCGAGCAGGTTCCATTTGATTATTTCAGTGCCTGATAGTTCATTATGATGAATCTATTTTCAACAACATAGACACTCATTTACCTGACAAAAGTGTATAGCATCACCACTAGGTACCAAGTACTAGTCTAGGTACCAGAAATAAGATAGTACACAAAAGAGAAGGTTTCTATTCTGTCCGAGTTTATAGTCTAACTGGAGGAATATATTTCCATGTGTTTAATTATAATTGCTGTAAAGAGTAAGGAATAAGAAAGTCTAAGGGAATGGCTACCCACTACAGTATTCTTACGGGAGAATCCCAAGGACAGAGGAGACTGGAGGACTACAGTCTTGGGGTGTCAAAGAGTTGGACACAACTAAGCAACTAACACCTGAATATGTACAAAGCAAGTAATATTTACAATGATTCTCCTATTTGGAATTTAACTACCGAAGGACCTGAAAAGATGCATCTAATGGTTTTTAAACATTAGACCACCTGACCTGCCTCTTGAGAAACCTGTATGCAAGTCAGGAAGCAACAGTTAGAACTGGACATAGAACAACAGACTGGTTCCAAATAGGAAAAGGAGCTCGTCAAGGCTCTATATTGTCACCCTGCTTATTTAACTTACATGCAGAGTACATCATGAGAAACGCTGGGCTGGAGGAAGCACAAGCTGGAATCAAGATTGCAGGGAGAAATATAATAACCTCAGATATGCAGATGGCACCACCCTTATGGCAGAAAGTGAAGAAGAACTAAAGAGCCTATGATGAAAGTGAAAGAGGAGAGTGAAAACGTTGGCTTGAAAATCAACATTCAGAAAACTAAGATCATGGCATCCAGTCCCATCACTTCATGGCAAATAGATGGGGAAACAGTGGAAATAGTGACAGACTTTATCTTTTCGGGCTCCAAAATCACTGCAGATGGTGACTGCAGCCATGAAATTAAAAGACGTTTACTCCTTGGAAGAAAAGTTATGACCAACCTAGATAGCATATTACAAAGTAGAGACATTACTTTGCCAACAAATGTCTATCTAGTCAAGGCTATGGTTTTTCCAGTAGTCATGTATGGATGTGAGAGTTCGACTATAAAGAAAGCTGAGCACTGAAGAACTGATGCTTTTGAACTGTGGTGTTGGAGAAGACTCTTGAGAGTCCCTTGGACAGCAAAGAGATACAACTACTCCATCCTAAAGGAAATCAGTCCTGAATATTCACTGGAAGGACTGATGTTGAAGCTGAAACTTCAATATTTTGGCCACCTAATATGAAGAACTGACTCATCTGAAAAGACCCTGATGCTGAGAAAGATTGAGGGCAGGAGGAGAAGGGTAAGACAGAGGATGAGATGGTTGGAAAGCATCACTGACTCAATGGCTATGAGTTTGAGTAAACTCTGGGAGTTGGTGATGGACTGGGAGGCCTGGTGTGCTGCAGTCCATGGGGTCACAAAGAGTTGAACACAACTGAGTAACTGAACTGAACTGACCTGAATATTCATTTAGAATTTCTGCTATTGACACAATATAAAGGATGAGGGGGAAAAAATATTTGGCTCTGGTGACTGTAGAGAACTCTTGTGGGCTACCTGCCCCTTGTTGTTAGTTTGCTTGTGTGTGTATGTATAATTTTTTTTTTTTTCCTGAGGATCCAGGGTTCAAAAACTGATAACCATTGAGGAAGGCGGAAATGAGGGCAGAGGGTATGGGAGTCTTCAGAAAAGCAACAGCTTTTTACAATGTGGGGCAAACTCAAACCACGTTCTTAGTTCAGTTGGCTCAACTGCCCTCCCACCTGATTTTGTTCAAACCTTGGTTATGTATGGAAATACATTACGGATAGCAATGGATATGTTTAATGGGTTAAATATCACCTGTGTTTGCTATTGAAAATAATATTCATTCTGCTGGTGTCAGGTAAAATTTTCTACAGTTATCTGTTGGGTCTTGCCAGTTTACAATGTTGTTCAAGTCTTCCACTTTCTTACTGATACTCTGACTAGATTGTGAAATATTGCAAGTAGGTATTGATATCTCAAATGATATTGAAAATTTTTAATTTCTTACTACAGCCCAGTCATATTTTGCTTCACACATTTTAAGGCTCTGCTGGTAGGAGTTTATCTGTTTATAATTTCTATCTTACATATGGATTGATGCTTTTTATCATTATAAAATATGTTCCTTGTCTCTAGACACATTTTTTTTTAATCTTTTTTGTTTTTTATTTCTTATTAATTTTTATTGGCATATAGTTTTTTTATAATTCTAGACACATTTAAAATGTACTTTATCTAATATTAATATTGCTACTCCAGCTCTTAAGTTTACTGTGCACATTTCATATATTTTATTTTTATATAAATAAAAATATTTTTATATATTTTATATATTTTCATATATATAAAATAATAATTTTATATATTTTCATCCTCCTGTGTTCAATGCCTTTTTGTCTTTGAAAATGTCTCTTTTATAAAGCTTACTCTTGGATTTAAAAGAAAAATCTGACAGTCTCCGTGTTTGGATTGGATTGCTTAATCCATTCAAATTTAATGTTATTATTTGTATGATTGGTGTTATTTCTGACATTTTGGGTTTGCTTTCTATGCATCTAATATCCTTTTGTTCCTCATTATTTTTTATTGCCTTGTCATTTCTAACTGCATATTTTCTAGTGTACCATTTTAAAATTATTTTTATTGGAATGTGGTTGAATTACAGTGTTGTTAGTGTCAGGTGTATAGCAAAATGAATCAGGTATACATATACATATATCCACTCTGTTTTAGACTATTATCCCATTTAGGCCATTGCAGAGTAGCATTTCCTGTGCTATACAATAGGTCCTTATTAGTAGTGTGTTTATGTCAATCCAAGTCTCCCAATTTACTCCTCTCGCTTTATCCCCTGGTGACCATAAGTTTGTTTTCTACATCTGTAAACTATTTCTATTTTGTAGATGAATGCATTTGTACCCTCATTTTTTTTTTCACGTTAGTTGGTGATGGACAGGGAGGCCTAGGGTGCTGCAGTTAATGGGGTCGCAAAGAGATGGGTATGACTGAGTGACTGAACTGAACTAATGTGTTAGTCGCTCAGTCATGTCTGAGTCTGTGATCCCATGGACTGTAGCCTGCCAGGCTCCTCTGTCCATGGGATTTCCCAGGCAAGAATACTGGAGTGGGTGGCCATTCCCTTCTCCAGGGTATCTTCCTGACCCCAGGATTGAACCCGGGTCTCGAGCACTGCAGACAGATTCTTCACCATCTGAGCCTAGATTCCACATTTAAGTGAAATCATATGATGTTTGTCATACTGAATGAAGTAAGTCAGACTCAGAAAGATAATTGCTAGCTGTATCCATGTTGCTGCAACTGGAATTATTTTGTTCTTTTTTGTGCCTGAGTAATATTCCATTGTATATATGTTCTACATCTTCTGTGTCTACTCCTCTGTCCATGGACAATTAGGTTGTTTTCGTGTCCTGGCTGTTGTAAATAGTTCTGCAGTGAACTCTGTGGTGCATGCATCTTTTCAAATTATGGTTTTCTCCAGGTATATACCCAGGAGGGGATGGCTGGATCATATAGTAGCTTTAATTTCAATGGGTTGGCCAATAAGTTCGTTCAGATTTTTCCATGCGATGTAACAGAAAAGCCTGAATTAACTTTTTTGGCCAACCTAATAGTTTAGTTAGAAAACATAGGCAGAATACTTTCTTACATAAATTGCAGCAAGACCGTTTTTGATCTACCTGTTAGTGTAATGAAAATAAAAACAAAAATGGGATTTAATTAAAATTAAAATCTTTGCCTAGCAAAGGAAACAAAACAAAAAGTAACCATCAGAATGAGAGAAAATATTTGCAAATGAACTGACCAAGGGATTAATCTCCAAAACATACAAGCAACTCAGTATTAAAGACAAACAAACAAAAAAAAAAACCAAAACAAAAGTCCAGTCAAAAACTGGTCAGGAGATCTAAAGAGACATTTCTTCAAAAAAGACAAATATACGGCCCAAAGGCACATAAAAGATGCTCACAGTTACTAATTATTGCTGCTGCTGCTGCTAAGTCGCTTCAGTCGTGTCCGACTCTGTGCGACCCCATAGACGGCAGCCCACCAGGCTCCCCCGTCTCTGGGACTCTCCGGGCAAGAACACTGGAGTGGGTTGCCATTTCCTTCTCCAATGCATGAAAGTGAACAGTGAAAGTGAAGTCGCTCAGTCGTGCCCGATTCTTAGCGACCCCATGGACTGCAGCCCATCAGGCTTCTCTGCCCATGGGATTTTCCAGGCAAGAGTACTGGAGTGGGGTGCCATTGCCTTCTTCCTCCTAATTATTAGCGAGATACAAATTAAAACTACAATGAGGTATCACCTCACATCTGTCAGAATGGCCATTATCAAAAACTTTACAAACAATAAATGCTGTAAAGGATGTGTAGAAAAGGGAACCCTCCTACAATGTTGGTGGGAATGTAAATTGGTACAGCCACTATGGAAAACGGTACGGAGTTTCCTTAAAAAAGTAAAAAACTAGCTTAAATTTCCTTTTTAAAATTTATTGTATTTGCTCTTTAATTAATGCTTTTCCTAGAAATTATAAATTTTTTCTTAACTGGTTTGAAATACTACAGATTATTTTCAATTTTATACAAAAATTTTTCCCTGGTACAGCTTTTTTCTCTCCCTCTTGTGCTATTACTGTCACAGAAATTATATCTTTATAAATGCCTACATAGTATTACAAATTTTCTGTATTCAACAAACAAAATTATAATTTATAATGTTAAATTTACTGATATATGTACTTATGTGTATTTGGATGACTATATAGTTACACTTTATTTCAGTCTAAAAGATTTTTTGTTTTTGGTATATTTTGTATCTCAAATCTGCTAGCAACAAATTGTCTGAGTTTTCACTTATCTGGGAATTTCTCAATTTCTCCCTCCCTTTTTAAGATAGTTTTCTCAGATATAAAATTCTTATAGTCATATTTTTTCATCTTTTTGTCTATGTCATCCCACTGCCTTTTCCACTCCATAATTTCTAATAAGCTACCTATTATCAAGTCTCCTCCTGGTACAAAATGAATTTTATTTTCCTTGCTGTTTTCAAGAATTGGTCTTTTGCTTAAAGTTTGTTTATGACATCTTTAGGTGTGGTTACATTTGAGTTTATTCTCTTTGAAGTTTATTGAGCTTCTTGGTTTTTAGATTGTTTTTCTTTTCCAAACTTGGAAAGTTTTCAGCAATTATTTATTTAAATAGTCTTTATTCCATTTTGTCTCTATCTTTTTGTCTAATACTGTGTTTATGCAAATATTGGGATATTTGATGGTGTCCTTCAATATTGAGTCTTCTTTTTTTTTTTTTCATTTTTTTCTATTTCTCAGACCAGGTAATCTCAAGCTTTTTTTTTTTAATCTACCATCTCAAATGTGTTCTATTATTTTAAAAATCAAAGCTTTTGTACTTTTTAACTCTAAAATCTGTTTGATTTTTAAAATCATATCCATCTCTTTTTTGATAGTCTATTTGGTGAGACATCATTCTCATGCTTTCTTTAGACATGTCTTCAATTCTTTGGATTTAAAGTTTTTGTTTAGTAAATCCAACATTTTCAGGGATAGTATTTATTGAGTTTTTATTCCTATGAAAAATAATAAACATTATTTTATATTTCCTTTTTCTTTATATGTCAGACTGTTATCTTTTGTTAAAATCTCTCCAGTCATTTTTTTTTTCTTTTTTGGATAAAGTATCATCAGATTGTTGAAAGTTTTTGGTTAGTCTTCAAAGTTCCAAAAAAGTTTATTTTACTAATTGTTTCCCAGTGTTCTCATTGCTTTTACGAAGAAGACCTATTTTCTATGTTCTTATGCCCCCACACTGGAATCCCTTCTTTTTTTCCCCCTAATCATTTTTAAGCACAATATTCTAGTGATCTGAAGGCCAGAGATCTGTGAAGATTTTCTTTTTTTATATTATTTTTGTTATATCCAGAGGAAGTTGTTATCGTTATTCACTAGCATCCTTTCTTGCCGTCAAAGAATATTCATGTAGGTAGAAGCACTGAATAACTTGATATATCAATATGAACTAATGTTATGTTTATTTAAAATTTTCTTAGGGATATGGTTGCAATGTGTTTTACTTTGCATGCAATTCCAAAAAATATATGAATAGTCAGTTTTAAGGACAAAGATACGTTTCTCTTCATATCTTTTCAAATCCCATATCTGCTGTGGGATGATTTCTCTAAAAGGCAGTATATTGATTAGGTGGTACTTTGGTATTGAAAGTGAAGGTATTAGTCACTTGGTCATGTCCGGCTCTTTGCGACCCCATCGACTGCAGCCCTCTCCATGGATTTCCCAGACAAGAATACTGGAGTGGGTAGCCCTACCTTCTCCAGTGGATTTTCCCAACCCAGGGATAGAACCTGGGTCTTCGGCATTGCAGGCAGATTCCTTACTGTCTGAGCCTCCTTCTGATTCTTTACTGTCTGAGCCATCTACTGGTATTAGCACTTTCATTTATGTAAAATCAAATTGTCACATGAAATGCCCAGGAGACGCATCCTTGAGATAGTCCTTCTACCTGGGGCTTTTACCATTTTTTTTTTAACAATGTTTAGGTGAATTCAACTTTCTGAGGCTGTAAATCATATCTTTCTGCCCCAGGTGTCAGATTTTTCTTTAATTTCAGGTCTTCTATCACTTTATGGAGTCAAAACAAAAGTTCATGCAATGACATCAAACAAAGGGGTCTTTTCCCTTGAATTTGGGAGAATGTAATAAGGAATTTTAGATAATTATTTCCATGGACTCCGAAGCATTATTGGTGCATCATAATCCTGGAACTTGAAAACAACAGCATCAAGTTTAGTGTAAAAATTCTGTTTTATTTATAGCTATAAAGGATTGCTTCAAAAATGAAAAATGCATTTATTTTCTAAAGGCAGTATTATAGTAATTATTACCTATTATATTATGTAATAAAGAATTGAATTAATGAGTAACATTTGTATCCCCACTGTTACTATAGAAATAAACTAGCTAATATGGATATTAAGATATAATAGTGGTATGTTCTTTGATAGTGAAAGCAAAATATGTGGATCAAACCTTTTTTATTTAATACTTTAGAATGATGTTTGAGCCTTAGATAAGGCATTCGAAAGTGGAGCGGCCAGATATCAAGATTATTGTATTGGGAATTACTGAAGTAATTTGAATAATCTAGTATAGCTTTAACTCATAAAATAATAATGTTCATACTGGAATGTCATGGAAGACAAGGAATTGAAATATGTGTCTATTTAAGGGAAAAATGGGAGGAGTCACATTTTTGTCACTTTCAGATTTATTAAGAAAAATCATGAGATATTTTGGATCCAGAGGAGACCTGAGATGATCGAACACTGAGCTTTCCCACATTCTTTCTAGATAAGAAATGTTAAGATAGCATCACCAACTCAATGGACATGAATCTGAGCAAACTCTAGGAGATAGTGAAGGACAGGGAAGCCTGGCCTCTTTGGGGTCACAAAGAATCAGACACAACTTAGTGACTGAACAGCAACAGCAAACTTGGATACCTTATACCTCTCAGCCTCCATGGGGTTTTGTATGCTAGCAACATTCGTCAAGCCCAAGAAGCAATTTGCCTAAATTGGATTGATATTAATATGTCAACAAGACACTGACTCATATAGTTAATTTAAATCTGCATGTAAACCTATTTGCCTTGATTCCTCCCTGTGGTCAAATGTACATCAGGGGTAAAGTTTGATAACCACTACCTAAGCTGCTTGCTTCCTTGTCATTTTTGAGCTTGGGAAAGTAGAACCCAGAAAACTCAGGCCATGTTGATGAATATTGACAGAGTCAGGACAAGATTCTATTTGTCTTCAACTCCAGGGTACCTTTGCCCTAGAGTACCTAGTGATAGTGAAGTTGCTCAGTCATGTCCGACTCTTTGCAACCCCATGGACTGTAAACTGCCAGGCTCCTCTGACCATAGGATTTTCCAGACAAGGATACTGGAGTGCATTGCCATTTCCTTCTCCAAGGGGTCTTCCCGACCCAGGGATCGAACCCCAGACACCCACATTGCAGGGAGTCTCTTTACCATCTGAGCCACCAGGGAGGCATTACTTTGTCAACAAAGGTCTGTCTAGTAAGGCTATGGTTTTTCCAGCGGTCATGTATGGATGTGAGAGTTGGACTGTGAAGAAGGCTGAGTGCCAAAGAATTGATGCTTTTGAAGTGTGTGGTGTTGGAGAAGACTCTTGAGAGTCCCTTGGACTGCAAGGAGATCCAACCAGTCCATCCTAAAGGAGATCATCCCTGGATGTTCATTGGAAGGACTAATGTTGAAGCTGAAACTCCAGTACTTTGGCCCCCTGATGAGAAGGGCTGACTCATTTGAAAAGACCCTGATGCTGGGAAAGATTGAGGGCAGGAGGAGAAGGGAACAACAGAGGATGAGATGGTTGGATGGCATCACTGACTCTATGGACATGGGTTTGGGTGGACTCCAGGAGTTGGTGATGGACAGGGAGGCCTGATATGCTGTGGTTCATGGGGTCGCAGAGAGTCGGACATGACTGAGCAACTGAACTGACTGACCTTAGCACTGGAAATCGAAACCAGAGTTCGGTTAGGCTGAACTCTAGAAATCAGCCTAGTAAAGCTGAACCTGGAAATATAAGCCTATGTGATTTCACCTATTCCAGCCTGTCTCCTCAGATAGAAACAAATTCTTGAGATGCTTTTTATTGTAAGAAATTGAACTGAGTTAGTAATAACTGGTACTCCCCGAAGAGTCAAATTCCATCTCTTCCATTCTCTTTCTCTACCCTCTTCCTATGTTTTTCTTTCTTTCATTTTGATTCAGCAAATATTTATTGACTACTATGTAACGTATTCTAGGGTATAAAACTTTATTAACACAAGTAAATAATACTGACACCATCTTTCAAGGAACTTGTTCTCATGAAAGAAGGTAGCTACCTTTTTTCTATTCCTGTTAAATATGTCTACAATAAATGATAGAGAAAATACTCTAGAAATCAGCTATTTTGTTAATACTTGGTGGCTGGTATTATGAAAATAGTCAGTTCTTAGAAGATCAGTGCTAAGGCTGGATTCAGCATCTGTATGTGTCCTGTGTATTTCATCTCTTTTCTTTTTGACAGTGTGTACGCTGCTTTTATTCACCTCTGTATTCATGTGGAACATGAATTAATACTGTCCGAAGCCTTTGAGGCTTGAAATAGTAGTAAGAGATAATGACTCATAGAGTAGTGGAACCTTTCTTTCCCTCTGCTTGTCCCACAAACTAACCCCTCGTTCTTTGGTTTTCCTGATGCATGTGTTCTCCTGCACTGTTGTGAAGGATTTGCCAGCATGCCATTTCACCTTATCTTAGAAATCTTGTAAATATCTTGTAAGATATCTTGTAAATATCTTAGAAAAGCTGAGGCAAGACCAGAAAGTGGATTTTCTTTGATGAGTGTGGTGAATGAAAACAGAGCCCTCTGAAGGGCGGGGAGGGATGAACCATTTCAGGAATGGGTGAAGAGTCTGGATTTTAGTTATGTAAAATACATATTTATCCAGAACAAACAATAAATAAAATTTAAAACTTTATTTTGTTTTAAAGCATTCTATCCATTTATCTATGTGCTGTGCTGTGCTTAGTCGCTCAGTCATGTCTGACTCTTTGTGACCCCATGGCTCCCCTGTCCATGGAGATTCTCCAGGCAAGAATACTAGGGTTGCTATGCCCTCCTCCAAGGGATCTTCCCAAGACAGGGATCGAACCCAGGTCTCCAGAATCACAGGCAGATTCTTTACTGTCTGATCCACCAGGGAAGCCTCTATCTATCTATACTCCATGACAAATACAGTCATTCTTTTCACTATTTAACCTTAGATAAAACAAGTTTTTCTGTTCTGCAACTAAATTACTATATTTTTTTCAGGACAAAGATTCCTGTTTTAATAACCTTGTCATTTCCACAAAGACTTAATAAGGAGCCATGAGATTTTTCATGTAGATTCGATTTTTCTAGATGAGAGATGATAATTTCTGATATTTGCATAGTACATCAGACATGACAGACTTTAATATTGATACATAATATTTTATTACACACTCAAAACCAGTTCTTTAATTCCATTATGGTAAGTAACATGCTTTGTATGATTTCAATTCTTTTATATTGTCAAGATTTGTTTTATGAACTAGGATAGGGTTATCTTGTTTAATGTTGCATGCACACTTAACAAATCTGTTTTTTGCTATTTGGGGGTAAAATATCCTATTAAAAGGATTAGAACCCATTGACTGATTATATTATTTAATTATTTTGTATTCTTTGAGGATTTTGTCTATAAGTTTTATTTATGACTAATAAAAACTCCACCACTATAAAAACAAAACAAAAAACCAGTTCTGTGAAATGGAGGCTATAAGAACCATTATCCTTATTTTACTTTTTGATAGAAACATATTCACATAAAATATGAGTATCTACTATGTGTTATTGGCTTCCCCGGTGGTGCTAGTGGTAGAGAACCTGCCTGCCAATGCAGAAGACTTAAGACTCATGGCTTCAATCCCTGTTTTGGGAAGATCCCCTGGAAGAGGTCATAACAACCCACTCCAGTATTCTTGCATGGAGAATCCCATGGACAGAGGAACCTTGTGGGTTGCAGTCCACAAGATCACCCTGTGTGTTATCACTGTGCTATATATTGCATATACATATTTGAGGAATGCATTTCTTGCCTATTAGAAATTTGCATCTAATAGGACATTCAAGCATGTGGACAAATAATTAGAATATGATAAACTGATTCTGTTAACACTGTATTATCTTACATGCAAGGTACTAATGAGTGTTGGAAGTTGCCATAATTATCATCAAGGATCCTATGTTTCCAGTCAACTCCAATGGGGAAATAAAGGGATAGTGTATATTTGTGCAGTAATGCTTGAGCTGAAATATAAAGAAGACAATTTTACCAGGAAGACATTGTCAAGAGGAAGGAAAACATTCTCTAAAAAGTGATAATTTTATGCAAAAGTATGACAGCATGCAATAGTTTGAAGTATTGTGTTTTCATGTAATTTCATAGGAGGTGACATGCGTTTTCCAAGATCGTGCAACTATTACACAGTAGACATTTGATTTGAATTCACTGTCCTTTTCATAGCAATCCTTCTCTCCAGTTGCAAATGGCCAGACTATGCCTATCACAATGCTTTGAGAGTCTTTAATAGACTGGTGCCAAACTTCCCTCAAATGTGAGCTCAAAACAAATCATCTTGGATATTCCAAGTTCCATGCAACATTTTTTTTGCCAAGAGGAATACCTCTTTAACAGAAAATTGAAACAACTGTGCTCATGGAATTATTATCACAGGAATAATTAAGTATAATTGAAAAAAAGTAAGCCAATTTGCCATAGGTTTTAGCTTTTGCACTGACTGTTAAAGTTTAATGAGCTTCTTGATTCCCTAGATGTTCTAGTAGACTGCCCTCTAAAATATGGTTTTGTTTGGCAATTTATCTCTGTTCACCTCCCAATTTGAAAGGGAAACTAACCAAGTTGCTCCAATCAGGACTAAAATAATGAAGGATGGTCAATTTATAATCAAATTATTATTACTGTTGGGAACAGATTAATTTGGTATAAATTTATGAGTGAGTTACCTTTGAGCAATAATTAGCTCATCATCTCAAAACTTATTATCATGTTTCTGAAGCTGGTTAGAGGATACAGTCTCTTGCTTAGAGTCAATAGTCTTATTTCAGATGTTCTGGTAATTTTTAGTAGTGTGCTTAGAAACAGTGACTACTTTCATATATCTGTTGGCCATTTGTATGTCTTCTTTGGAAAAATGGCTATTTATGTCTTATGCTCACTTTAATTATTTGCTTTTTATATTGAGTTATATGAGATTCTTATTTATTTTGAATATTAACTCCTTCAGATCAGATCAGATCAGTCGCTCAGTCGTGTTCGACTCTTTGCGACCCCATGGATCGCAGCACGCCAGGCCTCTATTGATACTATTTGTAGATTGTTGTTGTTTAGTCACTAAGTCATTTCTATCTGTTTGCAACCCCAAGGCCTGCAGCACCCAGGGTCCTCTGTCCTCCATATCTCCCAAAGTTTATTCAGATTCATGTCCATTGAGTTGGTGATGCTATAAACCCCATCTCATCCTCTGAAATCCCATTGTTCTTTTGCCTTCAATCTATCCCATTATCAGGATCTTTCCCAGTGAGTCATCTATTTGCATCAGGTGGCCAAAATATTGGAGCTTTAGCTTCAGCATCAGTCCTTCTAATGAAATTTCAGGGTTGATTTCCTTTTGAATTTGAATTGATGTCCATCTGAATGCAGAGGTCCAAAGAATAGCAAGGAGAGATAAGAAAGCCAACTTCAGTGATCAATGCAAAGACATAGAGGAAAACAATAGAATGGGAAAGACTAGATCTCTTCAAGGAAATTAGAGATACCAAGGGAACATTTTATGCAAAGAAGGCTCAATAAAGGACAGAAATGTTATGGACCTAACAGAAGAAGAAGATATTAAGAAGAGGTGGCAAGAATATACAGAAGAACTGTTCAAAAAAGTTCTTAAAGACCCAGATAATCATGATGGTGTGATCACTCATACTCACCTAGAGTCAGACATCCTGGAATGTGAAGTCAAGTGGGCCTTAGGAAGCATCACTGTGAACAAAACTAGTGGAGGTGATGGAATTTCAGTTGAGCTATTTCAAATCTTGAAAGATGATGCTGTGAAAATGTTGCACTCAATATGTCAGCAAATTTGGAAAACGCGGCAGTGGCCACAGGACTGGAAAAGGTAAGTTTTCATTCCAATCCCAAAGAAAGGCAATGCCAAAGAATGCTCAAACTACTGCACAATTATACTCTTCTCACACGCTAGTAAAGTAATGCTCAAAATTTTGTTCCAAGCCAGGCTTCAGCAATACGTAAACGTGAACTTCCAGGTGTTCAAGCTGGTTTTATAAAAGGCAGAGAAACTAGAGATCAAATTGCCAACATCCAATGGATCACCAAAAAAGCAAGAGAGTGCCAGAAAAACATCTACTTGTGCTCTACTGACTATGCCAAAGCCTTTGACTGTGTGGATCACAGTAAACTGTGGAAAATTCTGAAAGAGATGGGAATACCAGACCACCTGACCTACCTCTTGAAAAACCTGTCTGCAGGTCAGGAAGCAACAGTTAGAACTGGGCATGGAACAACAGACTGGTTCCAAATAGGAAAAGGAGTACATCAAGGCTGTATACTGTCACCCTGCTTATTTAACCTATATGAAGAGTACATCATGAGAAACGCTGGGCTGGAAGAAGCACAAGCTGGAATCAAGATTGCTGGGAGAAATATCAATAACCTCAGATATGCAGATGACACCACCCAAAGCGCAGAAAGCAAAGAAGAACTAAAGAGCCTCTTGATGAAAGTGAAAGAGGAGACCGAAAAAGTTGGCTTAAAGCTCAACATTCAGAAAATGAAGATCATGGCATCTGGTCCCATCACTTCATGGCAAATAGATGGGGAAACAGTGGCTGACTTTATTTTTCTGAGCTCTGAAATCACTGCATATGGTAATTGCAGCCATGAAATTAAAAGATGCTTACTCCTTGAAAGGAAAGTTGTGACCAACCTAGACAGCATATTCAAAAGCAGAGACATTACTTTGCCAACAAAGGCCAGTCTAGTCAAGGCTATGGTTTTTCCAGTAGTCATGTGTGGATGTGAGAGTTGGACTATAAAGAAAGCTGAGTGCTGAAGAATTGATGCTCTTGAACTGTGGTTTTGGAGAAGCTCTTGAGAGTCCTTTGGACTGCAAGGAGATCCAACCTGTCCAACCTAAGGGAGACCAGTCCTGGGTGTTCTTTGGAAGGACTGATGTTGAAGCTGAAACTCCAATACTTTGGCCACCTGATGTGGAGAGCTGACTCATTTGAAAAGACCCTGATGCTGGGAAAGATTGAGAGCAGGAGGAGAAGGGGACGACAGAGGATGAGAAGGTTGAATGGCATCACCGACTCAATGGGCATGGGTTTGGGCGGACTCTGGGAGTTGGTGATGGACAGGGAGGCCTGGAGTGCTGTGATTCATGGGGTCGCAAAGAGTCAGGCACGACTGAGCGACTGAACTGAACTGATCTGATTTCCTTTAGGATTAGCTGGTTTGATCTGCTTGTTGTCCAAGGGTCTCTTAAGAAGCTTCTCCAGCACCACACCTCAGAAGCATCAAATCTTTGGTGCTTGAGTCAGTTCAGTTCAGTCGTTCTGCCATGTGTGACTCTTTACCACCCCATGGACTGCAGCATACCAGGCTTCCCTGTCCATCACCAAATCCCAGAGTTTACTCAGACTCATGTCCATTGAGTCAGTAATGTCACACAACCACCTCATCCTCTGTCGTCCCTTTCTCCTCCCACCTTCAATCTTTCCTAACATCAGGGTCTTTTCCAAACAGTTAGATGTTCACATCAGGTTTCCAAAGTATTGGAGCTTCAGCAATCATCAGTCCTTCCCACGAATATTTCAGGACTGATCTCCTTTAGGATTGACTGGTTTCATCTGCTTGCTGTCCAAGGGACTCTCAAGAGTCTTCTCCAACACCACAGTTCAAAAGCATCAATTCTTCAGTGCTCAGCTTTCTTTATAGTCCAACTCTCACATCCATACATAACTACTGGAAAAACTATAGCTTTGACTAGACAGATCTTTGTCAGCAATGTATTGTCTCTGCTTTTTAATATGTTGTCTAAGCTAGTCATAGCTATTCTTGCAAGGAGAAAGCATCTTTTAATTTCATGGCTGCAGTCATCATCTGCACTGATTTTGGAGTTCAAGAAAATAAATTCTGTCACTGTTTCTATTGTTTCTTCATATATTTACCATGAGGTGATGGGACCACATGTCATAATCTTGGGTTTTTGAATGTTGAGTTTTAGGCCAGATTTTTCATTGTCTTTCACTTTCATCAAGAGGTTCTTTAGTTCCTCTTCTCTTCCTGGCAGTGTCATCTGCATATCTGAGGTTGTTGATATTTCTCCCAGCAATCTTGATTCCAGCTTATGCTTCATCCAGCCCAGCATTTTGCATGATGTACTCTTCATATACATTTAATAAGCAGGGTGACACAGCCTTGATGTACTCCTTTCCCAGTTTTGAACCTGTCTGTAGTTCCAAGTCTGGTTCTAACTGTTGCTTTTTGACCTGCATACAGATTTCTCAGGAGGCAGGTAAGGCAGTCTGTTATTCCCTCTCTTTTGGACTCTGTGGGAGAGGGAGAGGGTGGGATGATTTGGGAGAATAGCATTGAAATACGTATAATATCATATATGAAACGAGTCGCCAGTCCAGGTTCGATGCGTGCTACTGGATGCTTGGGGCTGGTGCACTCGGACGACCCAGAGGGATGGTATGGGGAGGGAGGAGGGAGGACGGTTCAGGATGGGAAACACATGTATACCTGTGGTGGATTCATTTCGATATTTGGCAAAACCAATACAATATTGTAAAGTTTAAAATTAAAATTAAATTAAAAATAAGATTTTTTTCAGTTTTTTGTGATCCAACAGTCAAAGACTTTAGCATAGTCAATAAAGCAGAAGTAGATATTTTTCTATAACTCTCTTGCTTTTTCTATGATCCAATGGATGTAGGCAATTTGATCTTTGGTTCCTCTGCCTTTTTTAAATGCAGTTTGAACATCTGGAAGTTCTTGGTACACATACTGTTGAAGCCTCTGTTGGAGAACTTTGCTAGTATGTGAGGTGAGTGCAATTATGTGGCAGTTTGAGAATTCTTAGACATTTCCTTTCTTTGAATTTGGAATGAAAACTGATCTTTTCCAGTCCTGTGCCACTGCTGAGTTTTCCACATCTTCTGGCATATTGAGTGCAGCACTTTCACAGCATCATCTTTTAGGATATGAAATAGCTCAACTGGAATTCCATCACCTCCACTAGCTTTGTTCATAGTAATGTTTCCTAAGGTTCACTTGACTTCACATTCCAAGATGTTTGGTTCTAGTTGAGTGGTCACTCCATCGCCGTTATCTGGGTCATTAAAATCTTTTTTTGTTTAGTTCTTCTGTATATTCTGTTTCTTTTGTATAGTTCTTCATTACTTAGCCTGCTTCATTTACAAATATTTTTCATGTTCAAAAAGTTGCCTTTTTATTTCACTAGTGGTTTTTTATCACTGCATAACAGATTTTATTAGGCCTCATTTTTTTTGGTTTTATGCCTCTCTCTTTTGATCCAAATATATTGGTATATGTAAAAATGTGTTCTGCCTATGCTTTTTTCCTAGGAGATTTATGATTTCAGGTCTTACATTAAGGTCTTTAATCAATTTTCAGTTTATTTTTCTATATGGTGTGACAAGATGTTCTAATTTCAGTCTTTTATGTGTAGCTGTCCATTTTTCCCAGCACTAATTATTCAAGAGACTGTTTTTGCCCATTATATATTCTTGCCTCCTTTGTCATTGACTAATTGCCCATAAATGTGTGGATTTATTTCCACGCTCTCTGTTCGGTTCCATTGATTTGTCTTGTGCTAGTTCCATGCTAGATTTTTAATGTTGTCTGAATTCAAGAAAATTTACATGCCCAGCTTTGTTTTTTCTAAAGATTGCATTGGCAATTCAGGATGTTTCGTTGGTCCATGTAATATTTAGAATTATTCTAGTTCAGTGAAAAATGTCATGGAAAATTTGATAGTTCAGTTTAGTCACTCAGTCGTATCAGACTCTTTGTGACCCCATGGACTGCAGCACACCAGGATTCCCTGTCCATCACCAACTCGCGGAGATTACTCAAACTCAGCCATTGAGTTGGTGATGCCATCCAACCATTTTATCCTCTGTTGTCCCCTTTTCCTCCTGCCCTCAATCTTTCCAAGCATCACAACCTTTTCAAATGAGTTAGCTCTTCACATCAGGTGCCAAAGTATTGAAGTTTCAGCTTCAACATCAGTCCTTCCAATGAACACCCAGGACTGATCTCCTTTAGGATGGACTGGTTAGATCTCCTTTCAGTCCAAGAGACTCTCAAGAGTCTTCTCCAACACCACAGTTCAAAAGCATCAATTCTTCAGTGCTCAGCTTTCTTTATAGTCCAACTCTCACATCCATACGTGACTACTGGAAAGCTATTACATAGCTTTGACTAGACAGACAAAGTAATGTCTCTGTTTTTTAATATGCTGTATAAATTGGTCATTGCTTTTCTTCCAAGGAGCAAGTGTCTTAATTTCATGGCTGCAATTGCCATCTGCAGTGATTTCTTTGGGTAGTGCGGACATTTTAGCAATTTTAAGTCTTCCCATTCAAGACAATGGATTATCTTTCCATTTCTTTGTATCATTTTCATATTCCTTCTTTAATGTTTACAGTTTTCAGAGTTTAGGTCTTTTACTTCCTTACTTAAGTTTATTCCTATGTGAAACAGCTTCCTATTGTTCTTTTTGAGTACATTATTTGGGACATGGTGTCTGCCTGTCCCCAGTGGCTTTAGTGGGAGTGTTGGATTTTATGAGAATGCAAGTTGCATCTTGAGCTTCCCTCATGCCTCAGCTAGTAAAGAATCTGCCTGCAATGCAGGAAACCTGGGTTCAACTCCTGGGTTGTGAAGAGCCCCTGGAGAAGGGAAAGGCTACGGATTCCAGTATTCTGGCCTGGAGAATCCCATGGACTATATAGTCGCAAAGAGTCAGACATGGTGATCGACTTTCACTTCTCAAGTTGCATCTTTCTTCAGGGTGTGCTGTCAGCTGTCACCCTGATTGGAGGTGGCGAGTCTAGGGCCAGAGCCAGATGTGAGCCAGAGCTTCACCTATGTTCAGCGACTGTCATCACTCTATCAAGGGCAGTGTCAGGTCCCAAGTTACTGTAGCAGAAGGCCCTTGGTTGGATTCGAGTCTGTTCAATATCTTTCAAGTGCGTGCTCTCTCCCTTCTGAGCACTACACCCTCAACCAAGAGCAGTGCCGGCATGGGCACTTGGCAAAGACCAGGGTGTGGGCTGTGTCAGTGATGCTCTCTGGCTGCTGTTGGTGTTCTAGACTGTCTCTGATGTGCCACCTGTGTAAGCCCCAGCACTTGATGCCCCACCCTGCTCAGTTGCCTCTTTGGGTTTGAGCTGCATCAGTGTCTCATAGCCAGTCTTTCCTTGATCATAACAACTTTCACTCTAGGGTGAAGTGAGCTGAGGCAAGCAGGGCGGGAGTATGTGCTCAGCTCAGGCTGTGGTGTTTGTTAGGGCTAAGGGCAGTGTGGGATACCAGTCAGCCACCTATGTGGTTTCAATGTGCCCTCCATGAACTGCCCATGGAGCAAGTAAATGTTCATGCATTCCTCATGAAAAGAGTCCAGGCTTTTCTTAGGCCTCCTGCTAGTCCCATAGCCCGCCAACCAGCCAAGTGGACTTATCTTTCCTTCTTTGGACCCCTAGGCTGGGGCACCCAATATGTGGCTGAAACCACTCACTCCCCAGGGAAGATGTCCACTCACACAGTTTCCCTTTTCCTCCAAGTCCTCTCCCAGGGGAATGGGTCCTGAACTGATGGCTTCTGTTTCCTTCTTGCATATGGACCTTTCTTACAGCCTTGGTTGTGCAGGAAGTCTTTCTCCCAATCTCGGGCTAGTTTTCGGTGAGAATTTTTCTACATGTAGATGTGTATTTGATATGTTCCTGGGTGTTAGGGGTGATTTCTGTGTCCTTCTGCTCTGCCATCTTGACCTGAGTTCAGCATGGATCCCACTTTAATAATAGTTCTCTGGTTTTGAATTTCACTGTGGCTGTTTACTGACCTCATCTGTTGAGGCCTTGTTTGGCTGAGTGAGATGTCTGTGCTCTTCACTCCCCTTCTCCATTGTGAGAAGCTGTTGAGTGGTGCAGGCTTGCATCTTTGGGATGGTCCAGGGGGTCACAAACCATCACAGTGAGGATCCAGGTGTCAGCATTCAACTAGTTTCTTGGAAAAAGTGAAGTAAAAGCTCCTGTGCTGCCAGTTTGAGCAAAATGCAGTAATTTCCAAGAGGGAGTTGGCTATAGCTTTTCCTAAGGGGGTTGTGGTCAAGTCAATGCAAACCCAGCATTTTTTGACTCATGCACATTTTAAGACATTAAGTTAAAAATGACAGGAATGTTTTAACTATCACAGCTGGATGAAGTTCATAAAATATATGGGAAATTAGTACAGATATTTCTTCTTGGAAGAGCAGGGTTCCTGAGAACCATAGTGCCATGAGGCATTATCTTGCTCATAAGCAGTTCAGTGGTCATTTTGAGTGAATGTAGGAAGCTTCTGTCCTTTGGCAATTCATCATTTGCCACACAGATAAAACCCCTATGCAGAATTCTCCATTTTGAAAGATACTTTTGTTTGCCAATACCACAGGATCAATAAAAACATTCAAAATGAGTTGTTAGCCAGCTATTGTACATTCATAATATGCATTGAGAATTTATGTTCAGAGAGTGCAGTTAAGTGGTTAAGGGTGTTGCATGGGTCATCTCCTTAACTCCCACCCGCCTCATGTGAAATCCTCTTATACATAAAGGAAGCTGAAACAAAGACAGGGTAAGTCCGCACAGTTAGTAAATAGAGATGCTGCTGCTGCTGCTGCTAAGTCGCTTCAGTCGTGTCCAACTCTGTGCGACCCCATAGATGACAGCCTACCAGGCTCCGCCATCCCTGGGATTCTCCAGGGAAGAACACTGGAGTGGGTTGCCATTTCCTTCTCCAATGCATGAAAGTGAAAAGTGAAAGTGAAGTTGTTCAGTCGTGCCCGACCCTCAGTGACCCCATGGACTGCAGCCTTCCAGGCTCCTCCATCCATGGGATTTTCTAGGCAAGAGTAAATGGAGCAGTGGGTTGTAGATCTGGGAGGATGTGATTCCAAAGTTCACACCCTCAATCTTCGTGCTTTCCTGGCACCTATCAAATATGGTGTGCATAATCAAGCACTAGAGAAAACATATCCATCCTTCTCACTTCTTCATTTCTATAAAAAGTATGGTTCTCTTAACAGGCACCCCTAGTGGCTGTATCACTACCCACTACTCTCCTGGTGGGGAACATGCTGAAATCGGTTCTTATAGACTGACAGCTGTTGTGAGGGAGTGTTGAATCCACCTAGGTTTTGTCTCCTTGTAGTTACCTCTCAGATTAAACTGCTCATTTTAACTCTGGTATCAGGACATAAAGAAAGCATTTTATATTACAGTATCTCTGGGTAATTTGTATTTGGACCACAGAATAAAGGGCAGATCTGTATCTTGGCTCTTGGAGGCATCAGTCATCTGGCCATCTCTAAGCTTTTCAGTCTAATCCTTAACACTCCTCTTCGTCTACCATATCCTGCAGTTTATCTGGATTACCACATGGCCAGGAGACTAGAAATGATGTTCTAAAGAATTAGGTTCTTTAGTTCCCAGCTATTCTTGTTAGGAGTAAGAGGAATAATATTTGCCAAATATAACTTTTGGTTTGATGATGAGTCCAATGCTTTCCCAACTTATTAACCTATTTACAACAATGAAAAGAGGTTTGTCATTATCTAATACAAAAACTAACTTCTTTTATGAACTAAGAATTCTATGCCACTTTTAACAAATGAAGACCTACTGTATAGTACACAGAACTCTGCTCCATGTTATGTGGCAGCTATGGATGGGAGGGAAGTTTCAGGGAGAACGCATACATGTATATGTATGGCTGAGGTACTTCGTGTTCACCTGAAGCTATCACACCATTGTTAATCAGCTATACCCCAATACAAAATAAAGTTATTTTTTAAAAAGGAATTCTATGCTGTTTTTATGGCACTGGGAGATTAGGAGACCAAGACCCAGGAGGCTAGTCTTACATCCTGAGGAAAGCTTAGTCTTGCTTCTATTGTGAGAGACTTAGAATTAGCTATTGACTGAAGTAACCATTTTTTATTCTGCTTTGAAACATTAGACACATATACCTGTAATCATAGTAAAATTTTAAAGTCATAAAATATTTACCATGCCATGTCTAAGACAGATGACACATAGTGTATTACTCAACAGTTTAGTAAATTATAGATACAGACACTAAAATTGATGTTTTCAAGTGAAAACAAACCTTTCCTTAACAATATAGTCCTTTTATCTGGACAGTTTTTATTTTTATTTTAAAAGTGTTTTCTGCACACCTTTTAGAAGATAGACATAAATCTAGGCTATAATACTTTCTGACAGGCATTCATACATATTCTGTCTTTTGACTGTATCATTTATCTAGATTCCTGCTGTTCTTTACTGTATACGGCTGCCTCATAAAAGGCTATTTCTAAGAACCTATTTGCTAAATGAATAAACTATTTTTAAAGTGAATTTCTCAAAGTTCTGAGCAACTCCCCTATGGTTTTGGTGTCTCAATGAAAGGACTGGCTACATCAATACATTCTTAGTCCCTGGAAAATAAGTACATAGCTGCAGGCATTGCTAAAATATGAACATGTCAGTGGCTTTTCCTTTGTAGATTATTGGAACTGTTTACTTGCTTTTTTGTTTTATTCATTTTCTCTTTAAGTCATATTGTGTCTGCTACTTTTTTCTTGTTCAACAATTATTTCTTTTCTCTTTTTCTTTCTTGCATTACCCATAGGTGTCAAAGTATTTATATGTGTTTAATAGTACAGAAGCTTTAGAAGGAAAAAAAAATACTTGCAAAGAAGAAAGTAAAAGAGTTGAGAATTTTGGATCCCAAAACACACAGAGTCTTTCTATCTTCCTAGGATAGTATGGTATGCCATATGAAGAAATAAAAAACATTATTCTGGAGGTTAATGAAGACATGTTGAGTGAGCCCTTAATTCAGAATCTTGTAAAACAAGATTGTTGTAAAACAAAAAACTGAGAAGAAGGTACTCAGTGAACTAGCAGAGCTGAAGAATGCATATGATGACCTCTGTGAACCTGAACAGTTTGGAGTTGTGATGAGCTCAGTGAAAATGTTGCGGCCTTGTCTCAATAACATTCTTTTCAGGCTCACATTTGTAGAACATGTAAACAACATCAAACCTAGCATCATAGCAGGAACTCTGGCCTGTGAAGAACTGAAGAATAGTGAAAGTGTTAACGGAATTTAGAATTAGTTCTTTTGGTTGGAAATTACATGAACTCAGGCTCAAAAATGCCCAGTCTTTGGGTTTTAAGATCAACTTTCTCTGTAAGGTAAGAGAACATCTTATGATGCCAATTTACAATAATAATCTCATCCATGAGAGGGAAGTCACTTTAAATACCAATAGTATGTAAGCCAAAAATGTATGCTTTAAAAGGATGAATTTTATGGCATGTGAGACCTAGTTTCAATCTCTGAGTTGGGAAGATCCCCTGAATAAGGGAACAGCCACCCATTCCAGTATTCTGGCCTGGAAAATTCCATAGACAGAGGAGCCTGGTAGGCTACAGTCCATGGGGTCACAAAGAGTCAGACACGACTGACTGAAGTCATCATCAATAGATATTTGTTTATTGAAACTAATTTATAAAGCTTTATAATTGTATTTTAGGTTCTGTGTTGGGAACAGGATAAAAAATAACGAGGCTTAAAAATGTTCTCTGAGAGCTCATGGAGTTCTCAATATTGTGAAAGTGACAATTCTTAGTCAAATTTTCAAGCATAACCAATGGACAACTATTGAGTACCATTTTATGAAGCAGAGTTCAGCAGACCTTTTCTGTCAATTGGTAGATAGTACACACTTTAGACTTTGCAGGCCATAGACAGTATTCATCACAACTAATACTTAACTCTGCTATTGTAGTACGAAAGTGGTCATTAACAATATATGAATCAATTAACATGGTTGTGTTATAATAAAACTATTTAAAATAACAGGCAACAGGGCATACTGGTCCATGGTTATCTTTGGCTAATTCTTCCATACAAACGAATAAGGATAGCATGGTTCATGGTAAGAGGAGTGAAAAAAGTAGCAGGTAGTGTTAAATTCTCATTTACTGATCCAATCACTTACTCTGTGCCAAGCATTGTAAAATTGAAACTTCTTTTCTTAAAGTTCACTGCCTACCAGCTCCAAACAGATACTCTGCAACATGATCTTTTGTATCATCCCTCAGACCCTGAAAGATACTGCTTGTACTCTGCAAATAATGGGGCCAAATTTGGAGAAAATAATTTTTGTAATCTAAAACAGTAGAATTTTTAGAAACAAAATAGAATGATGGTTACCAGAAGCTAGGAATTTGGGTGGACTGGGGAGATGTTAAAGGGTACAAACTTGCAACTAGAAGATGTACAAGTTCTGAAGCACTAATATATGCTGCTGCTGCTAAGTCGCTTCAGTCGTGTCCGACTCTGTGAGACCCCATAGACTGCAGCCCACCAGGCTCCCCCGTCCCTGGGATTCTCCAGGCAAGAACACTAGAGTGGGTTGCCATTTCCTTCTCCAATGCATGAAAGTGAAAAGTGAAAGGAAAGTCATTCAGTCGTTCCCGACTCTTAGCAACTCCATGGACTACAGCCTTCCAGGCTCCTCTGTCTATGGGATTTTCCAGGCAAGAGTATTGGATGGGGTGTCATTGCCTTCTCCCTGTTTTATGTATTTAGAAAGTGTGACTTACAATAGCATAGTGATTATAGTCAACCACACTATATTATATACTTCATTGCTAAGAGACTCCATCTTAAATATTTCGATCACACACACACATAGAAATGATAATTATGTGACCTGATAAAGGTGTCAGCTTAAGCTATGGTGTTAATCATATTGTTATATATAAATGAGTCAAATCAACATATTAGACATCTTAAACTTCAGTTCAGTCGCTCAGTCCTGTCTGAATCTTTCTGACCCCATGAACCGCAGCATGCCAGGCCTCCCTGCCCATCACCAACTCCCGGAGTTTACTCAAAGTCATGTCCATCGAGTCCGTGATGCCATCCAAACATCTCATCCTCTGTCATCCCCTTCTGCTCCTGCCCCCAATCCCTCCCAGCATCAGAGTCTTTTCCAATGAGTCAACTCTTCACATAAGGTGGCCAGAGTATTGGAGTTTCAGCTTTAGCATTATTCCTTCCAATGAACACACAGGACTGATCTCCTTTAGGATGGACTGGTTGGATCTCCTTGCAATCCATGGCACTCTCAAGAGTCTTCTGCAACACCACAGTTCAAAAGCATCAATTCTTGAGTGCTGAGCTTTCTTCACAGTCCAACTCTCAGATTCATACATGACCACTGGAAAAAACATAGCCTTGACTAGACGGAACTTTGTTGTTAAAGTAATGTCTCTACTTTTGAATATGCTATCTAGGTTGGTCATAACTTTCCTTCCAAGGAGTAAGCGCCTTTTAATTTAATGGCTGCAATCACCATCTGCAGTGAATTTGGAGCCCAGAAAAATAAAGTCTGACACTGTTTCCACTGTTTCCCCATCTTTTTCCCATGAAGTGATGGGACCAGATGCCATGATCTTCGTCTTCTGAATGTTGAGCTTTAAGCTAACTTTTTCACTCTCCACTTTCACTTTCATCAAGAGGCTTTTTAGTTCTTCTTCACTTTCTTCCATAAGAGTGGTGTCATCTGCATATCTAAGTTTATTGATATTTCTCCCTGCAATCTTGATTCCAGCTTGTGCTTCTTCCAGCCCAGTGTTTCTCATGATGTACTCTGCATATAAGTTAAATAAGCAGGGTGACAATATACAGCCTTGATGTACTCCTTTTCCTATTTGGAACCAGTCTGTTGTTCTATGTCCAGTTCTAACTATTGCTTCTGACCTGCATACAGGTTTCTCAAAAGGCAGGTCAGGTGGTCTGGTATTCCCATCTCTTTCAGAATTTTCCAGTTTATTGTGATCCACACAGTCAAAGGCTTTGGCATAGTCAATAAAGCAGAAATAGATGTTTTTCTGGAGCTCTCTTGCTTTTTCCATGATCCATCGGATGTTGGCAATTTGATCTATTGTTCCTCTGCCTTTTATAAAACTAGCTTGAACATCTGGAAGCTCACAGTTCATGTATTGCTGAAGCCTGGCTTGGAGAATTTTGAGCATTGCTTTACTAGCGTGTGAGATGAGTGCAATTGTGCAGTAGTTTGAGCATTCTTTGGCATTGCCTTTCTTTGGGATTGGAATGAAAACTGACCTTTTCCAGTCCTGTGGCCACTGCTGAGTTTTCCAAATTTGTTGGCATATTGAGTGCAGCACTTTCACAGCATCATCTTTCAGGATTTGAAACAGCTCAACTGGAATTCCATCACCTCCACTAGCTTTGTTCGTAGTGATGCTTTCTAAGGCCCACTTAATTTCACATTCCAGGATGTCTGGCTGTAGTTGAGTGATCACACCATCGTGCTTATTTGGGTCATGAAGATCTTTTTTGTACAGTTCTTCTGTGTATTCTCTCCACCTCTTCTTAATATCTTCTGCTTCTGTTAGGTCCATACCATTTCTATCCTTTATTGAGCCTATCTTTGCATAAAATGTTCCCTTGGTATCTCTGACAGAATGTGGTCCATTGGAGAAGGGAATGGCAAACCACTTCTGTATTCTTGCCTTGAGAACCCCATGAACAGTATGAAAAGGCAAAATGATAGGATACTGAAAGAGGAACTCCCCAGGTCAGTAAGTGCCCAATAAGCTACTGGAGATCAGTGGAGAATAACTCCAGAATAAATGAAGGGATGGAGCCAAAGCAAAAACAGTACCCAGTTGTGGATGTGACTGGTGATAGAAGCAAGGTCGGATGCTGTAAAGAGCAACATTGCTTAGGAACTTGGAATGTCAGGTCCGTGAATCAAGGCAAATTGGAAGTGGTCAAACAGAAGATGGTAAGAGTGAACGTCAACATCTAGGAATCAGTGAACTAAAATGGACTGGAATGGGTGACTTTAACTCAGATGACCATTATATCTACTACTGTGGGCAGGAATCCCTTAGAAGAAATGGAGTACCCATCATGGTCAACAAAAGAGTCCAAAATGCAGTACTTGGATGCAATCTCAAAAATGACAGAATGATCTCTGTTCATTTCCAAGGCAAACCATTCAATATCACAGTGATCCAAGCCTATGCCCCAACCAGTAATGCTGAAGAAGCTGAATTTGAACGGTCCTATGAAGACCAACAAGACATTTTGGAACTAACACCAAAAAAAGATGTCCATTTCATTACAGGGGACTGGAATGCAAATGTGTGAAGTCAAGAAACACCTGGAGTAACAGGTAAATTTGGCCTTGGAACACGGAAGGAAGCAGGGCAAAGGCGAATAGAGTTTTGCCAAGAGAATGCACTGGTCATAGCAAACACCCTCTTCCAACAACACAAGAGAAGACTCTACACATGGATATCACCAGATGGTCAACACTGAAATCAGATTGATTATATTCTTTGCAGCCAAAAATGAGGACACTATATAGTCAGCAAAAACAAGACTGGGAGCTGACTGTGGCTCAGATCATGAACTCTTTATTGCCAAATTCAGACTTAAATTGAAGAAAGTAGGGATAGCTACTAGACCATTCAGGTATGACCTAAATCAAATGCCTTATGATTATACAGTGGAAGTGAGAAATAGATTTAAGGAACTAGATCTGATAGAGCCTGATGAACTATGGACAGAGGTTCGTGACACTGTACAGGAGACAGGGATCAAGACCATCCCCATAGAAAAGAAATGCAAAAAAGCAAAATGGCTGTCTGAGCAGGCCTTACAAATAGCTGTGAAAAGAAGAGAAGAGAAAAGCAAAAGAAAAAAGGAAATATATAAGCATCTGAATGCAGAGTTCCAAAGAATAGCAAGGAGCAATAAGAAAGTCTCCCTCAGTGGTTAATGCAAGGAAATAGAGGAAAACAACAGACTGGGAAAGACTAGAGATCTAAAACTTATGTAATATTATATGGAATTTATATCTCAGCAAAAGATCATGGGTCATCAGAAAATAATTTTCATAAGTGAACACACATTTGAGAGTTTGTTCTGTATCTATGTGATTAGTTTACATGTTGAGGCAGAATATGAACCTTAGAAGATTCCCTGGTGATGAATTCTGATGCCACCTGGTTTTACCAGTTTCACAACCTGTACCATTCCCAATTATCATCTTGACTCTAGGTGACTATGATAGGACTATTCACACTCCTTCAAATACCTGAGTAAGCAACTGTTATATATCAACAGCACTATTTTTGCAAAGTAATGAATAGTTTTATTTATTCCTCTCTAGGTTTTTTAAATTATACTGGTCCATCACTAAAGCACTGGACTCGTGTTTGTACTATAGAAATATATGATATAGGAGGTGGTTTTGCATGTAATAATCTTTTATTTTTGCACATTAGTCATCATTGCATGATGATTATAAGATAAATGTTGACTATCCTTTGATTTATAGATACTCTAAATGTTCAAAGTATACTAATAAGACTGAACTTATTATTCATTTTATATATGCCAAATTGAACAGAAGTAGTAGTCTAATTGTTTTCCAGATATATTGTATTATTGAATATGTTGTATATAAATACAGTTCATTAGCTTTCTGTCATCACCTCTTAGAACTGAAACTGACACAATTTTTGATATCTTTCTAATAATACCCATCTCATTGAGCTTTTCCTGATTACTATCTCTAAATTGACTATTTTTTAATTATATAAATCTTTCAAATCTTTTATTCATTTTAAAGATTATCATATTTTGGATTTTATGAGAACCTCCCATTCTAGTATATTGTAGGTACCATATGGGCAGGAATTGTTATTTATATACTAATTCTCTAAAGTATTTAGTGTGTTATTTTTTTTTTCTCAATTCATTATGTTTAACTGTGACTGAGCTTTGGAAGGTCCCTGACAACCTTAAACTTGGAGCCAGGTCCTCCCACATTGCTTTGGTAATGTGAGAAAATACAATAATTGAGACTATTTCTATAGTATAGTCTGATCTTGGTCTCTGCTGTCAAGTTAATAACATGAATCTAAACTTCTCAATTGAGATAGGATTTATAGTTAAGAGTATTTTAATTAGCATTTATGAAATGTGTAAAAATAACTAAAGATAATAGGTCAGTTTTAATTGCAGTATAAATGTTTCTTTTTCATTTTTTTCTTAAACAGTTTCTACTGTTATATAACACGATAACATTAAGGACCAGATTATATGTATATATATATATATATAAAATATGCCACATATATGTTGCATTGCATATATGTGTGGTATTGTATATATGTGGGTGGCATTATATATGTATGTATATGGCATAGTTAGAAATGACATGCATGAATCATATATATAACCATGGTTATAACATCATATATAAACCATACATATGACATTGCTGGAAATGAATGAAATATGTCATACTAAAGGAAAAATAATTTGCATAACCACACTGTAATCTAATGTATCATGGGCATGTGGGCTAACAATTCTCAGATTGAAATATACTGTAGACGATTTGAACAACAATGTGTGAGTGACAGATAATGGGAACCAAGCTTCTCATTATGAAATATAAATTAGAGATAAATAAGGTAGGAGGCTAGAATAATACATATAATTATGGATGAGAGTTGGAGGCATCAAAATTAGCCATGTTTAGTTTAATATAAATATAGATGATTACATATAAAATATTTATATATATATACATGTGTGTATACATGTGTTAGCATGCACAAATACAAATCTCTGTTTGTCTGATGAAATGGCTTAAAGAAACAACACTCCAATAATAAGGAGCATACCTAACATCCAGATCTTGATTTCTAAACTGCTCTTCAATAAAAAGGAACAGGATTCTTTAAACACAGAGCTGATTTTAGCACTGGAACATGACATAGACTAAAGTCTTGAGTATCTTATAGTGCCAAAAAAATGTTTTGAAAAAAGAAATAGGACCATTGATGGGAATATGTTATAGGGACATAGGAGTCAACTGAAAGATGAAAAAAGATAAAAAACAAAATAAAGTAGCATTGGTTTATAACCTAAAATATAGATCCAAGAGTCCATAGTGATAAAAATAAATAAATAAGTAAGTAGTGGAGAGGAGATGGATCTCTTATTCAGATAAATTCCACATAACTATGGCAGATACTCTGCCCTAAAGGATAAGAGTATGATTTCCCATTTCTCAAGTCACATGTGACTGACTTCCTCCAAAGAGTACACAGTGTGAAAATGGGGTGAAGAGAGTAATTTTACAGTACAGAAAACCAACAGTTACTATCTGAGCCATATGATCAAGGTCAACATCTGTGGTGATAAATCACATTGATAGTATGAACCCTTGATATGATATAATGAAAATGGCACATTACCTCTGTGGTCTTTCTCTAGAATTCCATTGAAAGTGAAAGTCGCTCAGTCATGTCTGACTCTTTGCAACCCCATGGACTATAAAGTCAATGGAATTCTCCAGGCCAGAATACTGGAGTGGGTAGCCTTTCCCTTCTCCAGGGGATCTTCCCAACCCAGGGATCAAACCCAGGTCTCCCACATTTCAGCAAATTCTTTACCAACTGAGCCACAGAGGAAGCCCAGAATTTGGGAAAACAATGGCCAAATCCTAGGGAGAGGTATTTTACATTATATCTTACCAGTTATTTTTGAGACTATCAAGATCATCAGAGAATAGAAAAGTTTGAGAAACTGTCAGAGCCAAGAGGGTCCATGAATGGCATGAGGACAATAAGTAATATAGTCTCCTAGAGGGGATTCTGGAACAGAAAAAGACTGTAGATAGAAACTAAAATCTTAGTAAATCATAAACCCTAGTTGAACACAGGATATCAACCCACATTTATTAATGTGACAGATATGCTACACTAATTTATTAACATATACTTAGCTATGTCATAATGGAAACACTTGATACTATATTTTCAAGTATTTTTAGAACTTAAGCTACTAAAATTTTATTTAAAAAATGTAGCAACATGGTTAATTTCTTTTTAGACATGGGGCACATGTCTGCACCTGAACTTCTTTGAGACAGATTTTTTTGAACAGGTCTAATTATACCATGTGGAAAATTCTGAAAGAGATGGGAATGCCACCACCTGACCTGCCTCTTGAGAAACCTATATCAGGTCAGGAAGCAACAGTTAGAACAGGACATGAAACAACAGACTGGTTCCAAATAGGAAAAGGAGTACGTCAAGGCTGTATATTGTCACCCTGCTTTTTTAACTTAAATGCAGAGTACATCATGAGAAATGCTGGGCTGGAAGGAACACAAGCTGGAATCAAGATTGCCGGGAGAAATATCAATAACCTCAGATATGCAGATGATACCTTCCCTGGTGGCTTAGCTGACAAAGAATCCGCCTGCAATGTAGGAGACCTGGGTTTGATCCCTGGGTCAGGAAAATCCCCTGGAGAAGGAAATGGCAACCCACTCCAGTACTCTTGCTTGGAAAATCCCATGGACAGAGCAGTCTGGAAGGTTACAGTCCATGGGGCTGCAAAGAGTCGGACACGACTGAGTGACTTCAATTCACCACCCTTATGGCAGAAAGTGAAGAAGAACTAAAAAGCCTAAGAGGAGAGTGAAAAAGTTGGCTTACAGCTCAACATTCAGAAAACTAAGATCATGGTATCCAGTCCCATCACTTCATGGCAAATAGATGGGGAAACAGTGGAAATAGTGTCAGACTTTATTTTTTGGGGCTCCAAAAGCACTGCAGATGGTGACTGCAGCCATGAAATTAAAAGACACTTACTCCTTGGAAGGAAAGTTATGACCAACCTAGACGGCATATTAAAAAGTAGAGACATTACTTTGCCAACAAAAGTCCATCTAGTCAAGGCTATAGTTTTTCCAGTAGTCATGTATGAATGTGAGAGTTGGACTGTGAAGAAAGCTGAGCGCTGAAGAATTGATGCTTTTGAACTGTGGTGTTGCAGAAGACTCTTGAGAGTCCCTTGGACTGCAAGGAGATCCAACCAGTCCATCCTAAAGGAGATCATCCCTGGGTGTTCATTGGAAGGACTGATGTTGAAGCTGAAACTCCCATTCTTTGGCCACCTGATGCGAAGAGCTAACTCATTTGAAAAGACCTTGATGCTGGGAAAGATTGAGGGCAGGAGGAGAAGGGGACAACAGAGGATGAGATCATTGGATGGCATCACCGACTCAGTGGACATGAGTTTGGGTAAACTCTGGGAGTTGGTGATGGACAGGGAAGCCTGGAGTGCTGCGGTTCATGGGGTAACAAAGAGTCAGACACGACTGAGCAAATGAACTTACCTGAACTGAACTATACCCTGGCTGTTCAGACTGCTTAGGATTTAAGCAAACTCTCAAAAGCTCAGTGTGCAATAAAGCAAATGTCAGTTAATCATGACCCAAACCATATTTTAAAACCACACATGTATAACTTTGTTTTTGTTTCTCAACATTCTTTCTAAATGTGCACAGTAGGTGATCTTATCTGTCCCTAAATGAAAACTCTTCCAGGATTGGTATTTTTATCCTGACATCTTAGTTTTTGGAAAATTGTATAGAAGCTTTAAATAACATCATTTCATTAATCTTATTTCCAATATTTTTGCCAGAATGTTGAAATACATTCATATGTATTCAAGTATTATTCAATTTTCAGATATGATTTCTATTAGAAATTTGTTATACATTATTACGCTAGTCTTTCAGTGGTTATTATAGGAATTACTATACATATCCTTGATGTATTATAGTCTACTTAATACTTTAAATAATTTATAAATGATAGAAGAGATTTATCTATGATTAGCTTCATTTCCTCCATAACTATGATCTCTGCACTACTGTTAACATATTTTTCTTCTATTTGTTATAAAGTTTATGGCTTATTGTTGTTATGTTTGTGTTAATATTACAATTTTCTATATAGAACCACATAATCAACATTTCTTCCAGTACCAGGCTTTATTTATTTATTATTTATTTATTTATTATTACCAGGCTGGAAATTCTTTCAGCCTATACCAAGTTTTTTTGCACTAAATTGTACACTATTTCTTGTATGATGGCATCTAACAACAAGATTTGCCAGAAAATATAATTATTCTGTCTTATTTTTGAAGGACATTTGCATGGAGTATATAAGTCTGGTTGCTAGGTTTGTATTTTTTTTAATACTTTCTTTTCACTTTTTAAAGTCTTGTTCAGTTGTCTTCTGATATCTATAGGTTGTGGTAAAGAGACAGTCATAATCTTATTGCTAGTTAAATTAAATTGTCCTTATTTTATATCCATTATTATGACTTTCTATTTCTTTGGATTATGGGAGTTTGTACTAGAGGTACTTTCCTTTGTGTTTATCTAACATGAGTTTTACTGAGTTTATTTAATCTGGAATTAATGTCTTAGTTTTATAAACATTTCAGCTATGATTTTATTAAAAATATTTATCCTTTATCTTTTGACTTTTATACTTTTCCTTTCACAAGTACAAGCCAGTATATATTTTGATCTTTGACTGTTTTTTCTACATGTTAAATGCATTGTTTTGTTTGCGCCATTTTTTTCTGTTTACATTTTATACTGATCTGTCTTGAAATGCATTAACCTTTCTACTCCATCCTTATACCCATCCAATGAATTAATTCTACGTACTTTAAATTTCAGGATGTTCATTTTATTCTTTTTTTTAAATTTTATATCTCTGAAATTCTCTACCTTTAAACTAATCTCTCCATATTCCCTTTATTTTCTTATCATGAAAGTGAAGTGAAATGAAGTGAAAATACAAGTCACTCAGTCATGTCCGATTCTTACGACCCCATGGAATATACAGTCCACGGAATTAACCAGGCAGAATTCTGGAGTGGGTAGCCTTTCCCTTCTCCAGGGGATCTTCCCAGCCCAGAGATCGAACCAAGGCGCCCTGCATTGCAGGCGGGTTCTTTACCAGCTGAGCCACAAAGGAAGCCCAAGAATACTGGAGTGGGCAGCCTATCCCTTCTCCGGCAGATCTTCCCAACACGGGAATCGAACCAGGGTCTGAGCTACATTTTTATCAAGGGGTATATTGTAATACATAAAGTATACGTGAAAATGTTTATAATGTTCACTAAATTATCAGTGAGATTATTTTTTCATTGAATAATATCATTTCTCTGCCTCCTTACTCTTCAAGTATTTTTAATTTCATGAAAAATGTGTATATAAAAAGTAAATATTTAATGATTTGATTTTACTCAAGAGATTTTTTTCCTTTAATTTTATTAGAAAATCTAGTAAGAAGCTGATAATTTCAGTCTATTCAGTATTTGGGAGGGTTCAGGACTGGATTGCAGCTTTCAATACATAAAGGTCTGGTTTCTATTGTCTCATATATAAAACCTCTTGTATTTTTGTTAGAGTAGCCTCACACATTTTTGTTTTCTAAGCACTACAGGTTTGTAGAAATTTTGCTCTGTATAGTAGTAGCCAGCTTTCCAGACTACTATGCCACTTTGTAACTAAGTAATAATCCTGTGGAGAAATCCTCCAGTGCTTCAATAATAATATTTTATTTTTTATTTATCTGTTTGTCACAAACTATTATTTTCCCTTTTATTTTTCTCACTAGTAAAGATTTTTCTCCCATTGACACACTCAATCCTCAGTCCATGCCCCAAATCTGAAAATGCTCTTGGAGAAGAAAGCAGCCAGAATTCTCTGCTCACCTATGAATGACTCTTCCTCACTGAAGTTTTAGTTCATCTAGTTTTATTTGTCAGAGAAGGCAATGGCACCCTACTCCAGTACTCTTGCCTGGAGAATCCCAGGGACGGGGAGCCTGGTTTGCTGCCGTCTATGGGGTCGCACAGAGTCCGACACGACTGAAGCGACTTAGCAGCAGTAGCAGCACCAGTTTAGTTTGTATTAACAGCTCTCTGATAACTTTTATATGAACTTTCATTTTATCTACTTTTATTTTGCTTGCTATAGTGAGATTGATGATCTGCCATTACCTGTCTTCTACCTGGAAATGGAAGAAGATAATGCTATTATGTCATATTTTACTTCTTCATTGATTATAGAAGTTATTTTAAAACTTATTTATAAAATGGTCATACCAAGTAATATAACTGAACAATATATTCAGAAAGAAATTATATTGATTTGGCTGGGAGGCTGAATCTATGATGTTGGGTAAATGTCTTTTTTCTATGAAATGTAGATAACACCTTCTCCCTACTTATCTTTCAGAGAAACTCTGAGAGTTTTTAAGTTAGAAAAAAAAATCCAGAGCTTGTTTATATCTAGGATGAGATAGAAGTTGCATAATGCAGGGAAATATTTTTTGTATTTCCAAGGTGTTCATAAAGTGGACAACTTTTACAACATTCTTATAAGTTCATTAAAGAGTCTTAGCCCACTATTTTGAGATCAAAGGACTTAATCCTATTTTTAAGCCACTTTAATTTGGTGTATGTGCATACCACAGAGATACTGTGGGTTTAGTTCCAGAACACTTCAATAAAGTGAATATTGCAATAGAGCGAGTAACACAGTTTTTTGGTTTCCCAGTGCATGGTTTACTATGCTCTATTAAGTGTAAAATAACATTATGTCTAAGAAAACAACGTACATAATTTAATTTAAAATACTTCATTGCTAAAAAGAATGGTAGCCATCAACTGACAATGCAGGGTTGCCACAAACCTCTAATTTGTGGAAAAATAATACCAGTATTCAATATCTATGAGCCACAGTAAAACCAGTGCAATAAAATGAAATATGACTGTATAATCAGAGATTGGTTTCAGGTCTATGCCAAAATATGTTGATTCTTGATTATATTTTAAAGGACAATCCCAGGATAAGAGATAATAAGAATCAACATATTTGCTCCACTTAGCTTTTTTGTTTTACTTTACAATAAGAATGACCTAGTATAGAAGTTTTCTTTTCAAATGATATTTGAGAGAGCCTTTTGAGACCTAATAAGTCATTGTTCTAGGCTATATTTCAAAGCAGTATCTCTTTAAAACAGGAGAATTTAAATTGAAAAAAATATATATATACACACACACACACACACACACATACATATATGTGTATAGTAGGGCTTCCCTTGTGGCTCAGCTGGTAAAGAATCCGCCTGCAATGTGGGAGACCTGGGTTCGATCCCTGGGTTGGGAAAATCCCCTGGAGAAGGGAAAGGCTACCCACTCCAGTATTCTGGCCTGGAGAATTCCATGGACAGTCCATGGAGTCACAAAGAGTTGGACACGACTGAGCAACTTTCATTTTCATGTGTATAGTATATATGCATATGTGCATATATGTATGTGTACACACATGCATGTGTGTATATACACGTGTGCATACACATATGTATATATGTGTATGTGTGTGTGTATACTATTACAAATTGAGAAGAGTTGTATAAAACATTTAATCTTGTAAAAGACAGTCTAATTTCAAAATCCAGTTTCCCCACTAACTAGATGTAATCCCATGGATCCCATCAAGAAGGATACTTGTGCTTGTGCTCAGTCGTGTCTGAGCCCATGACTCTTTGCAGTCTTATGGACTGTAACCCACCAGTAGACTTCTATCTCTATGGGATTTCCCAGGAAAGAATACTGGAGTGGGTTGCCATTTCCTTCTCCAGGGGATCTTCCCAACCCAGAGATGAAACCTGAGTCTCCTGCGTTGGAGGGGGATTCTTTACCACTGAGCCATCAGGAAAGCCCAAGGATACTAGTAATCTTTGCCTTAGAAAATCTTTCAAGTATATTTATTATGTATGCATGAATGGCACCCCACTCCAGTACTATTGCCTGGAAAGTCCCATGGATGGAGGAGCCTGGTAGGCTGCAGTCCATGGGGTCGCTAAGAGTCGGACACAACTGAACGACTTCACTTTCACTTTTTCACTTTCATGCATTGGAGAAGGAAATGGCAACCCACTCCAGTGTTCTTGCCTGGAGAATCCCAGGGGCAGGAGAGCCTGGTGGGCTGACGTCTATGGGGTCACACAGAGTCGGACACAACTGAAGTGACTTAGCAGCAGCATCAGCATGTGTATGGACACATATTCACTATTATTTTGTATTGCTACCTTTCCAGGGTATCACCTCATGCCAGAACCCCAGAGCTTGAGTTCTGAGAATCGGGTCAAGGTTTCTGATCATTGAGGCTAAGATGGCAGAGTAGACTCATCCTCACCTCTGATCTGCAGCAGAGGGTAGACCTCTCTCACCAGAAAGAGCGCACCAGCTTATGGAAGGGACCTATGGCTGCAGAGTCAGAGCAGGAGGCTGCAGAGCCCATACTGCCAAGAGGGAGGGTTTCCCTACAGCCCTGGGTGCACAGCTCAGCTCAAGATGTGGTGCTCTGGGCCATGGCAGCACCTGCCTCACTGGTGACTTCAGTGGAGCCCCATCCTGTGCGAATTACTTTGGCTGAGCCTGCACGTGGCCGCAGCCCAGTCCAGCCTAGCAGCTTCTACCTGCCTGGCACTGCTTCTAACCAACATGCTTGATGCTTCACTTTATTAAGTGTGAAATAGCATTGTGTCTAAGAAAACAATGTGTATGCTTAAAAAAATATTTTATTGCTAAAAAAAATGGTAACCATTATTTTACCTGACAATGCAGGATTTAAAATTGGTTACCTGAGCACCTGACCTCAGTGCTGGCCAGCAGAGAACCCAACACCACCAGCTTCTCTCATGGATTCCATGATGGGAAAAGTTGGCACTGGTGGTGGATCTGAAGGGCTATTGGTCCCTACATCCTCAGCTTCTGTGCCGGTGGCTCCTGCTGACTCAAACCTGTACACACAGATTCTGACTGCATGGGGCTCCTGTCACTAGGGCTTATGGGGCAGAAATCCTGCCAAGCCCTTGCCATCTTTGCAGATGCTGCCCTCTGCAGCCAGAGGGAGACTAAATAGGAAGAGAACAAAGAGTGGGTGGAGGTGGGAGCACCAGCCGCTTGGGATGCTCTTGGAGGGAGAGCACCAGGACTGTTTCTCCAGAACATGACTTGGGCAAAGCCACCAGTTTCCAGATGTAGAATTTGAGGTGACATCATACACAATCAACCATGATCCACTGGTTTACCTTAGCACAATAGAAGGAGCTGTGAAGCTCTGGCAAGTCTAGGATAAAGAAATAATCAAAGCAGGTTGAGTGATCTTCTGGAGAACAGACATTAATGGGGCTTCTGGACCATGGAAGTGCTGCAAATATCTTCCCATCTTCTGAGAACTATACTTCACAGTTTTGTGCTACAAAACTGCCATGGTTTCTTCCAGAAAAATCCCTAATTCTTGATTTGTTGGCCAGAATTTGTGGAGGTAAAGACCAGACCAAAAGGAGAAGGGGTATGTTTATAATGTCTGGGGTTTGGTGGAGAAGGGGTTACATTTTCACATAATCTGTGCCCTTAGTGCATTCTTTTTTTGAGAAATTGTCAATGTACTTTTTGTGATAGAACCCTTCCACATTTTCCAAAAGACACCCTGTGTCTGTGTGTGTAGCTAGAACTTTCCATCTTATGTGGTACATGAATCAGGTATTTCAGTAACAGCACTCCCTCCATTCTCTCATTACCTATCCTTGTCTAGGGAATAGTATCAATAAAGTTTTAACCTCCCCTTTATGAAGAGAGGAAATAAATTTCTAGGTTACAGGAGGCTGACACTGGAGTTTGAGCTTTTGGTCTAATAAAGCAGATTGTTAATGGTGAAAGTTAACTAATTCCAGAAAGGTTTTTGGTTTTCCAGAAACTTTTACACCTGCAATCTGAGAGCCCTGTTCTAGTTTAAGCTAAACTTGGAAAACAACTTGCCCAAAGAATAAGGAAACAACTTTAATGGAAAAACTCAAGACCATTAACAAAGTATAAAAAATCTCCAGCCTGTCATTCAGTAGGCAAGAGACCATTAAAGGTGACTAAAAATTAAAGGAAACTCAGTCAAGAAATTGAGAAATTTATTGTGATATGCAATGATTTCCCTGCCTAGTAGCTTTTATAATGTTTGCAAATGTAATTTATTTGCCAAAATCTTTTCCAGAGAGGTAAACACTAGTAGGTAGTGCTTGCTACTATATTTTTTAATAATAAAAGTCATGAACATTAAAAAATAATCTATGGATTCTCTTGGTATGCAGATATAGATTGTAGGAGGGCAGACCAGGGCTGTGTTTATTATTGATGTTTATATCATCAAAACATTTCCCATGATACTCAGTCTTCTTTTCAACAGTGGTCATCAATACATGAAGCAAAAACATGTTTCCCTCAGACTGAAGAGTTTGCCCTTATTTCCTACCTTATATATTGTAGTTTTCATGTCATGACCACGATAATTAATTCTTCAATTTGAACTTGTATCTTACTAAATTAGTTGAATAGCCATCCCTTTTCTTTAAATAATAATGCAAAGCTTTTGACATTAAAGGACACTTTTAAAAATGGGCATGTAGTTATCATCAGACAAAGAAGCAACAGACTTAGAAATTGTTTAAACTGTAAATTATCACTCATGCATTATTACCTCTTTAATCTAGTTGATTTCTTAAAATATATTGAAAAGAGTGAGAAGATTATATTTTGGACTAATCAATAATACCACTTATGAATTGCTCTAAACAATTTCTACCATTTTTGTCCATCCTCAGTTTCTTGTAAGTAGAGTAGGCTTTAGTGGCATTACAATTTATAGAGTGAAAGACAAAGAATTCTAGGATAATGCAGTAATACAGAGGTGGACTACTAGATGTTTTTGAGTATCCTAACATATTAAGTACTCTATAGAGTCATCTTTTCCTTAATACTCCTTCATTCAAGACTTCCCCGGCCACCCCCACAACATGCACAGCTTACGTTTTCAGTATTTACACACCAATTGAGGAGGGAGAAAATTGTTATTACCCAAGTTGTCAAAAAATAATGCATTCAGTTTCCTTGAGTCTTCCTGATTTGGTCCACTTTGATAGGAAGCTGTATACAATATTTGCATTATTATATTTATATATAATACTTATATATTTATATATTGAGTTTGTAAATAAACCTTCTTTGAAGGCAACTTGCCAAAATAAAAATCAAAGTGAATAAGTAAGTTCTAGTTCAATTTATTTGTCGTATGTGTGACCTTGGCAACTTGCTTATGATTTGAGTCCAAATTTTTCCATCTTTAAAGTGGATAATATCTTTCTGGATTAGTTTACTTCAAATCATACACCCTCAAATGAAGAAGAGTCCAATGATACTACCAAGTTCTGTTTATACATATAGTACATTACTTCTTTCCCACCACAAATCCCAAGCTTGAGGACCCATTTGGGAGCTCTTATGACTTAATTTACTTTTCTTCTCTTATTCTTCCCAAATCTTTAGGGCAAAGTTATCACACACCCACTTAACCTATGCAGTCTTGAAAATTGAAAGTCTTTTCCAAGAAGGTCTGCTGATCTCAACAACATTAGAGATATACATGTATGATACTAGTAAGCTGCCTTACTAGAATTTTTCTCAAGAATTGTAAATGGTGGTCTTGACTCCTTCCCTTTTCTATCCTATTCCTTTAAAGATAGACCTATAACAGATATGTCAATTAAGGTCATGGGTATATTGTGACTCCCTTGCTCTGTAGCCTTAGCTGACCTATTTGGAACCATTGACAGAGTTGGGATAATGTGTGCAGAATCCTTTGGTCTGAAAGACAATTGTATTCAGTATTTTTCATGTACAAGACTGTTTACTTCTGCCCACTCGGGGATGATGTACTATGCCTGACTCAATCTTATAGAGTGATATGTAGTGTGCTAATGCATGTGTATGTGTGTGTATGTGTATGTATGTATGTCTTTAGTATATCCTTACTTCTAGGAGTTTCAAAGTACCACTCCATCAATAGTTCATTAATCATTTCCAAATTCTTATTAGATAGAGGGCAATCACTGGTGTCTTTTAACATATCTTTCTCAGATTTTTATCCCGGGTTTAACTTAAAAGTTGTTCACTGGCAATGCATTTATAGAAATGATCATCAAAGAAAATCATCTTCAATAGTTTTCATAATTATTTTAATATTATTATATTCTTAGCACTGTCAGTATGAAAAAACATGACTCTGATTATTTTCCATGTACCTCCATCTTTGAGTAGACATGTACCAATCTTTCCTATTAAACTAAGGGCCCAATCTGGGGCATTTTAAAATTTGGTCTAATCTCTTAGTTCTATACTTATGACCTCATTTAATTTTTGATTCATATGTAGCATAGGTGTTATAATTCCCATTACCTGAGAAAAATAACTGAAGCTTAAAAAGGGATCAGTGATTTGGCCAGGTATATACATGATATTGGAGAAGGAAATGGCAACCCACTCCAGTATTCTTGCCTGGAAAATCCCATGGATGGTGGAACCTGGTAGGCTACAGTCCATGGGGTGGCAAAGAGTCGGACATGACTGAGCGACTTCACTTTCTATACAGGATATAAGGCCCTTCCAGATGGTTCAATAGTAAAGAATCCGCCTGCCACTGCAGGAGATGTGGATTTGATCCCTGGCTTGGGAAGATACCCAGAGTAGGAAATGGCAACCCACTCCAGTATTCTTGCTTGAAAAGTTCCATGGACAGAGGAACCTGGTGGGCTATAGTCCATGAGGCCACAAAAACTTGGACACAACTGCGTGATAAGCACACACACACACATACAGGATGTAAACAACAGAACAGGAAATCCAGTTGATTTGTTACTAAAGCCTAGAGGGTGTCTTATGTTTTAGGTTTTATTATTGGATGGAAGAAACTGTATTTTGAAAAATAATGTATTTTAAGTAATTCAATTTTGGGTATATTTCATTGAACAGTGGGAGCAAGATAAGTCGTTGATTTGGATACTTCATCTGCTTGTAGAAAAATACATTAACGTGAGCCTGCCACATTACATTCCTTATCTGAAATGGTGACTTAGTGGCTCTTTCATCCACCCATCTCTTAATTTATAGTTATGGAATATGTACCTGGTAACTTATAAGCACTCTGAGTTTTCACCAGACTGTTTTATATATCTGTGGTGCTTCTGGGTTTAGAGTCCTTTTCTGAGTTGTCAATGAAATCTGATTCTGTTGTGAGTTTGGAGATGAAGAGTTGACAGCTTGAGTCAATGCTTTTTTAAAAATATATTTTATCTTTGGCTATTCGTATTTCACACCAGTCAGAATGGCTGCGATCCAAAAGTCTACAAGTAATAAATGCTGGAGAGGGTGTGGAGAAAAGGGAACCCTCTTACACTGTTGGTGGGAATGCAAACTAGTACAGCCACTATGGAGAACAGTGTGGAGATTCCTTAAAAAACTGGAAATAGACATGCCTTATGATCCAGCAATCCCACTGTTGGGCATACACACTGAGAAAACCAGAAGGGAAAGAGACACGAGTACCCCAATGTTCATCGCAGCACTGTTTATAATAGCCAGGACATGGAAGCAACCTAGATGTCCATCAGCAGATGAATGGATAAGAAAGCTGTGGTACATATACACAATGGAGTATTATTCAGCCATTAAAAAGAATACATTTGAATCAGTTCTAATGAGGTGGATGAAACTGGAGCCTATTATACAGAGTGAAGTAAGCCAGAAAGAAAAACACCAATACAGTATACTAACGCATATATATGGAATTTAGAAAGATGGTAACAATAACCCTGTGTACGAGACAGCAAAAGAGACACTGATGTATAGAACAGTCTTATGGACTCTGTGGGAGAGGGAGAGGGTGGGAAGATTTGGGAGAATGGCATTGAAACATGTAAAATGTCATGTATGAAACAAGTTGCCAGTCCAGGTTCGATGCACGATACTGGATGCTTGGGGCTTGTGCACTGGGACGACCCAGAGGGATGGTATGGGGAGGGAGGAGGGAGGAGGGTTCAGGATGGGGAACACATGTATACCTGTGGCGGATTCATTTTGATATTTGGCAAATCTAATACAGTTATGTAAAGTTTAAAAATAAAATAAAATTAAAAAAAAAAAGAAATGTACCTAGTGCAGCAGTGAAACTGAATTTTTATTTTTTTTAATTTAAATTATTAAAACATTAATAGTTATATGTAGTCAGTGGTTAGAATATTGAATAGTGAAGTTATATACTCACTATTGATTGACTTAATCTGACAGCCCTATACAAAGTTTAGGTGGTCTTTCATATCCCTTGAGTGATTCTAAAGCCTAATGCATTGATCTCAAGTGAAAGAGACTAGCTATGCTGTGCAAAAGGCCATCCTCAAATTGGATATTTCCTCTATGGTTGCTTATATACTCCTTACTCTTCCATGGTTGCTGGAAGTGTTTTCAGCTTTTTGCATCATCAGATCTTTTATTTGAAACCCTGGAACAGAGTGTTTGGTTAGCCGGATTCCCAGAAATGCTTATCAGCCCAGAGGCAGCCATTTAACCTGAAGGGGTCATTGAGGCTTCCTTCCTACTGGGAGGTAAGAGAAAGAATTTAGAGGCAAAGACCTTTAGAAATCACAAAGTGCAGTATTTTCTAAGTGTGTTATATGTAATGCTATGGTGTGTGAGATGATTTTAGTTAGGTGGTACAATAGTATACTTTGATGTGATATTTTAATTTAAGTAGTTAAGCTTAATGTGTAATTTTTAGTTAACATTTACATGGTATCTCTTTTTTCCTGGTTCTTTTGTCTTTTGTAATACTACCCATACCAACTCAGTGACATTATAGGGAAAGAGAATCACGTTGTGTGTGTGTGTGTGTGTGTGTGTGTGTGTGTTTTGTTCCCTTGGCCATGTTGTGTGGCTTGCAGGATCTTAATTCCCCAACTAGGAACTGAACCCAGGTCATGGTAGTGATCGTGCTGAAGCCTAACCACTGTACCACCAGGGAATTCCTGAAAGAAAATCACTTTTAAAAATACATTTTAAATTTAGAAAACTGTATTCTAACATGAAAGTATCTGTGACTCACTTGCTTTTCAGCACTTAAATCATTCGACTACTGTCTGTCAAAATGGGAAAATAATTCACGTTATTTCCTATCTGGAAAAAAATCGAATACATTTGATGGAGTCAGGGCTGAAGGAATGAGCTGGAGGCTTTGGCTTGAACCTGGGACTGTTGGAAATGTGGATTTGTAATTCACAGATTTGTTTCTTTGTTCCTAATCCCCATGACAAACAAGCTCAGTTTTTTTAAAGTAGGTTCTACAGTCTTTTTTTTTTTTTTTAGTACTTGATTTGATTGAGACATATTTTGATGGAGATATAAAGAAATATATTATCACTCTTTCCATTGAGCTCACTGTCTGGTTGGAGAGATAAGTTGACTGGTTCTTTGAATAGTAGGAGAGTAAGAATAGTTGAATTAATTAAGTTTAATTACATTTCTAGGGCCAGTCTTTGAGGCTCTGTCCCTAGATGAGGTGGAGCTCATTGACTCAATAGAACAATGTGAAGCTGGCTTGTTGTAAGTCCCAGCCATCTTGTTGAACTACCATAGATGCATTTCTGTTCCACAAATGACTCTTGGACATAATTGTTTATTCCTGGTGAGGAATTGACTCACATTAAGGAAAGCAAGCTTTTCAGAATCATTTTAGAGGATTACAGTCTATTTTTGCTCCTGTGATTTTCCTGTGCCTTTGTGAAATGAGGGATTCATTTATTCAAATTTGATTAAATAATTGAAAGAACAAAAATGGATAACTACTGCTTAATTTCTTTATTTTCTCTTTCATTTTGATTTTTCACAGTGACCTATCATAGATTCATGGAGAAGAATCGAGGGTTAGAAATGGGTCTTGATGTGAAAGCCAGTGAGAGACGGCGAGCAAGAATGGGTGTATAACTGGGGAAGGAAGAGTATGTGACTGACTTTATGAATGCTTTGACAGGTGGACCAGAGCCATGACTTTTAATGTGAAGGCAGCACTGTGGCTGGGAGAAAACCTACCTAATTAAGAGTTGGGATAACCAATTATGTGGAAACTACAGCTTCATCACTGCATGAATGGACTTTTAATACTAACAGCTTCAGCTCAAGATATTCGGGTCATTTAGGTAATTGTATAAACTTTTGTTCGACATATGGATTATATCAAGATGTCAAAATATCCTTTCTGTGGCCGTGATCATGAACGCAAATGTCATAAGTGATGTCACAGCATGCAGTGTCCTCAAGTCTCTCTGCCTCTTAAGTCCCTCCTTTCCATGAAAACAGGAATTGTATAGCTCTATCCACTTTGTCCAAAACACAGTTCTGTTTTTCTTTGAATCTTAAAGCTATAAGTGCCTGCCATTTGGTTTTAGGTACAGCCTCTTCCAAGAATTGAATTACCCATCAAAGCCAAAGAGTGTGGGTCAGAGGCTGAGTTCATTTCTACCACACTGGGCCACTCAGTGCAATTAACAGTTAGTTTTATTTCTTTCTTCAAAAGAAGCTTATGTTGACTTAAAAAGAAATTTTATCTTTTTTTGGTAGAACTGGCATATTTGACTGTGTATTTTGGGAACTCTCCCACCCCAGGTAATAGAAGGCAAGGTGGAGACAAAACCTCTGAACTCTCTCTGCATTCTTAAGCAGAGCATTACTATTGCAAGACAAGTTTGTAGGAATCAGTAAAATTATATGAAGGGCAGTAAAACAGCTTATTAGTGTAGAGTCAGGCTTATCCATTTTATAAGGTCTGTATAATTAATTATTAAAGGGTAAGACATTTGCAGAAATTGTAAAAGCATTCCATTAAGGTCAAGGTGATTAAGATTCAAGTTTAAACATCTCCAGCCTCTGTCTTGGTACAGAACTCTCTATTCTATCTAGCCCAGATTGAAAAAAAAAATCTTTTTTCGTCTTTTAAACACAGTTTTCTACTTATAGACTCTACTTTCTGAGGTATCTTCATTCATACACTCTTAACAGGCATATCCCACTCAGATTCTGTTATGTTCTAAACTGGACAAGAGAAACCTGAAACCACAGACAGGAGATTTGACCCCAGGTCTTATCTGCTACTTCCCAGCTCCAAGACCTGAAATCAGTCACTAATCTGCTGTGACTTCTTCTCTTCCCATCTGTAAAAAATTGCTACACTACTGTCCACTTCCTTGGTAGGTTGCAAAGGTATCCTAATATATGAGAGCAGCTGGCACCCAGGAATTTCTGCCCACACAGTGTTTATAGGTTGAATCTTTATGTGTGTGTGTGCTAAGCTGTTTCAGTCTTGTCTGACTCTTTGCAATCCTATGACCATAGCCTGCCAGGCTTCTCTGTCCATGGGATTCTTCAGGCAAGAATAGTAGAGTGGGTTGCCATGCCCTCCTCCAGGGGTTCTTCCTGACCTGGTGATCAAACCCACGTCTCTCAGGTCTCCTGCATTGGCAGGCAGGTTCTTTAGCACTAGTGCCACCTGGGAAGCCCAAATCTCTATGTAATTTCTTCAAAATATTACTTTCAGGCAGTTTCCCCAAGTAAGAAGGGTCTCATATTTGCAAATGGGGCAGACCTATGATTATCAGCTCACCTTTCAGCTGTGAGCTGGTACAGTAGAGAAACTTGGGCTTTATGTCTAGAATACTGTGTTTATGTTAAGGAAGGAGCACTAGACCAGATTTAGGAGAATGGGGTTTTATTCTGACTCTACTCCAGATTAACAGTGTGATTTTGAGCAAATGAGATAATGTTTCCTGCAATGATTCCTTATTTGGCAAATAACCACATAACCATGTGAGTCAGACCTCTGGAGTAGAATTCTAGCTCTGTTGCATGCGGTGGAACCTTAGAAAGGGACATGATCCCTGTGTCTCAGTCTCCTTCTCTGCAAAGTGAGCATAACAGTCATACTTACTGCACATTAATTTATCCAGCACAAAACCTTCCATTGCTTTAATGTGCTTTGGGGTCACATAAGGAGACAGCTCTCTCTTTACCAACTCCCTACCTAGAAGATTTGGGGAAACCTGTGTGATAGTGCTTTTATTATTTCCCTGATTATCTGTGTGGTAGAGCAAAATACTGAAATGCTTTATTAATATAATATATGCTGAGATGCTGAGGATGGACTGCTAGGAAGAAAAAAAGACAAGAGAAAATGGGAAAGGAGAAGGAAGAGGAGCAGAATGAGAAAGGGGGAAAGGTGGGAAGGAGGAGATGATGATGAAGGAATAGATCAATCCTCTGATAAGTAGCTGTGTCCTTGTGCTTTTTTTGTTTGTTTGTTTGGAGGGGGACAGGAATGCTGCTCGTGTGCCTTCAGAGTCCACACAACTATGAGTGCAGAAGACTGCTCCTCTCCTGGATTCAAAGGTAGGTGGCTCTTCCTACACCAGGATTGTTTCCTGAGTCATGGAATGCTCTCTTTTATGGTTTTGAGTGGAAGCAGGTTCTTTCCCTCCCTGTGACAGCCCCTAGGTGGCCTCAGACCAGCCAGACCAAGGGGAGGAACTGCACGGGGTGATTGAACTGAGGCGTCTGTCTAGGGACTTAACAATGGGATGTGGTCTCGGTAGTGCATTCTTAGAAATTATGATATTGGATGAAACATGAGTTCATGATCGTGGAGAGAGGAAAAAAAAAAATTGGCCATGGAATCCAAGACTGTCTTCTGTGACTTTCTCCAATACTAGCTAAGTGCCACTTCTCTTCATCTTTGCTGGGTTTTATTTTGTGAACTTCTTGGCATTGGACATGTAAGCTTTGGCTTAAAGACTGTTAGATGGAGCATTGGGCTGAGAGTCAATAAAGTGTTGACTGGTCCAGGTTTTGCCACTAATGGCAATGATGGGAAGAGTAATAACTATCCTATTGCTTGTGATATTGGATATTAAATCACAACTTTATTACACTGGAGTCAAATTTGAGGGAGTAGATATAACATGGTCATCTACTGCAGCCATGGGTGATACCTCCACTTGTTAACATCTGGACAGTTGAGACTATAGCTTGTCTAGGGAGCATGCTGACTCAGGATACAGCTGATCCTATACTTGGGGAACACTGATTGTTATAAAGGCAGCACATGGGGTTGATTTTAAAAGGTAAAAGATGCTTCTGGAAACTTAAGCCTAGATGCTATCAGGAACCAACAACAAAGATCACCCAGAGCTCAGGGCGTGCTTGTGTCTGACCCCTGTTTTCTGCTCAGCCCAGGTAGATAGTGATCTTGTTGGCCCCGGTGCAGCGATCCCCTACAGATGCAGTTCATGTTTTCATGGTAACACAAGAGCAGAATCTGTGGATAATTAGATGTCAGTCACGTACCTCGTGTGCCTCTATACTTGGTGAAACACCCTCTATTGGTTCCTATTTATACCTATCCTCTGTTTTAGACTGAAGGGAGTTCACATCTGGTAAACTGGAGGATTCAGTAGTAAATTGTGGTATAGAGCCATGTAACCTGCTGCTTCTTAATATATTCTTAATATTTTTAATATATTCTCTAATATATTTTTAAAACCAGAAAATTCTGATGTTTGAATCTTTAACTTTGATTTTACTATAGAACACAATGATAGTGGTGGATTCTCATATGCAGAAAGGTTAGAAAAAAGCGATGTGGATGCAGGTTAGTGATGGAGGGGAGACATGGTTCTCCACACCATTCTTATTTCATTTAAAATTTTAAGGATCCAGTAAATCAGTTAAATGTAGCAGATCTCATTGTTTCTTAGACCATCATCTAGAGAGAATATTTCTCCCCAGCCATTATGGCGCTCTTAAATTTTATAGCAGGGAGTGGTAATTGATGAGGTGCAGAAGAGAAGATGCCTGTAGGCAGCTTCACTGAGGCATGTGTATCAAAAATAGTAACATGTGACTTTGTACAAAAAGCCAAATGGACACTGAGGCCTCCTGACACTGTCTATGAAAGAGTCTTAATCATCTTGTTTTCCATGAAGCACTTAGGAACTGAGAAGTAAAGCTTACATAGGGTGCCAGTTCTGCCCCAGACAAGGAGAACGGGGTACTCTCTGAAGGCCACAGTGGCCACACAGAGGAAGACCAAGCCAGGGAACCAGGAGCCAAGCCTTAATCTCTTATTCTGGTCAGTGTGAAAGTATTCAGGATGCCAGATGAGGGGGTCCAGGGACCTGAAGCAGTGCTTGAAGGATCACAAAGGGGCTTGATCAAGGTTAGATCAAAGCCATGGGCCACAACTGGGAGAGACATACACAGCACGGAGTAGACGAGTTGAGTCCCAAGTCAGGCAAAAGCAGTCATATGGACACTAATTCCAAATGACAGAGCAAGGCAGGTGGTTAAAATTCTGGGAAAAAGTCAAATGTCTGGCAGGAACTAAAGGAGCAAAACTGAGTAAATAGATACTCCTGGAAAAATGAAAGAAAAACAAGGTCTTTTTCTATATGAGGGAGTCACTTCATCCCAAGTGGTATGTGTACACCTCTTAAAGTGGGGTTCTAGCCTCAACTGGGGCCTGATTGGATCTTTTGAGTGGTAATAAAGATGCCTGTGAGAGATGAGATGTAAGAGCACACTTCAGTTGCTCTCTCCTGCAGCCGCAATGGATGAATTCTCCCAGCTGGAAACCCTTTGACTTACCCGGCTCACTGATGGTGGCAGAGCAAGCTCAGGATATTGGCTCCTTGATGCTTTTGTCATCGCAGTGCCCAGATGGTGCTTTCAGTGCGTCACCTGCAGTGATACTGGTAAAGATGTGGTGGTGAATACTGGGTCTGCTCTCAGCCCCTCTGCAGTGTCAGTGACCAACAATTAGGGTCTCTCTAGGGATGTACTCAGAGAAGGCAATGGCAACCCACTTCAGTGCTCTTGCCTGGAAAATCCCATGGACGGAGGAGCCTAGTAGGCTACAGTCCATGGGGTTGCGAAGAGTTGGACACAACTGAGCGACTTCACTTTCACTTTTCACGTTCATGCATTGGAGAAGGAAATGGCAACCCACTCCAGTGTTCTTGCCTGGAGAATCCCAGGGACGGGGGAGCCTGGTGGGCTGCCGTCTATGGGGTCGCACAGAGTCGGACACGACTGAAGCGACTTAGCAGCAGCAGGGATGTACTCAGGAAGAAACTGCGGAAACAGTGCCTCCAGGAGGTTATTGGTGCCGCATTAGAGAGAACAAGGCTATTTCCAAATACCACCCATTTTTTGATGTGATTATTCTGGGGAAATTAAGTCACATGCAAGCATCTTGGCGTTGCACACCATTCCTCTGCTTTTCTCTGGAGCCTGTGTTTGTGTTGTTACTGTTCTGATTTTCAGACTCTCAGAAGAATCCCCAAACCTCTTTAATACTTTCTTTTACAAATTTGATCTTCTTATTTTAATTGTTGGAGAATAATCCAAAAGTACCATTGCTGCACTAAAGGCATGCACTGCATGAAGCTGAAAACTGGCAGGGAATTCCCCCCACTAGAAGCCAGGTTTTTCTTACCAATAATGGCAAAGCTATCACTGTATCACATGATCAAATTCCAGCTGCTAGAATAGTATTCAAGATGTCTTTATTGTTATGAGAATGCATTTATTATTGGTGAATAAAAATATCAAAGCTGTGTGCCTTCCCAGTCATCTCTGTCTCCCACAGAGCTGCTCCTCTTTGTGTCAAGCGAGCTGTTTCCAGGCCTGGGGGCTGGAAGTGCTGGAGCAGCTGCTATTGATGAGGCTTCCTGAGGAAGCCTCAGTGGCAGGGGGTTTTCTGGGCAGAAGTCTCCAGAATACCAGCACTTCACCTGGATTTATTGTAACATCTTTTCTCTTTGTATTACAAACATAATTTTTGGTGAATACTTTTTGTTGCATTTTTACACTGACAGTTGCATGAATTTAAGTGTCAAAATGCATATAACTTCCCATTAGAAATAAAATTTTAAAGAAAAATGTGCATGCTATAAACAAATGATATGTAAAAATTTTAATGTGAAAATCTTTAATATATAACTTGTAGGTTTTCCTGATTTTTTTCTGCCCATGGATTAACATATTGCATATGAATATGTATGTTTAGATTTATATATACACACAAATATACAAATTGGGTCATAATATACACACACAGGGCTTCTCTTGTGGCTCAGCTGGTAAAGAATCTGCCTGCAATGCAAGAGACCTTGGTTCAATCCCTGGGTTGGGAAGATCCCCTGGAGAAGGGAAAGGCTACCCACTCCAGTATTCTGGCCTGGAGAATTCCATGGACTATATAGTCCAGGGGGGGTCACAAAGAGTCAGACACAACTGATTGACTTTCATTTGATATACACATACAATGTAATCTTTCCCTTAGTATTATTTTTTTAGTTATCTTTCCATGTTGATAATTCTGAGTCTATCTCCTTCTATTTAATGACTATATACAATCTCATTTGATAAACTCATCTATTTATTTTTTTTAATTTTATTTTATTTTTAAACTTTACATAATTGTATTAGTTTTGCCAAATATCAAAATGAATCCGCCACAGGTATACATGTGTTCCCCATCCTGAACCCTCCTCCCTCCTCCCTCCATCAACTCTATCCATAATTTGAATTACTTTTTTTTAAAGTGTATGCATTTATGTTTTATTTTTTTTTAATTTTATTTTATTTTTAAACCTGAAACACTGTATTAGTTTTGCCAAACATCAAAACGAATCCACCACAGGTATACATGTGCTCCCCATCCTGAACCTCCTCCCTCCTCCCTCCCCACACCATCCCCCTGGGTCGTCCCAGTGCACTAGCCCCAAGCATCCAGTATCATGCATTGAACCTGGACTGGCAACTCGTTTCATACATGATATTACACATGTTTCAATGCCGTTCTCCCCAATCTTCCCACCCTCTCCCTCTCCAACAGAGTCCATAAGACTGTTCTATACATCAGTGTCTCTTTTGCTGTCTCGTACACAGGGTTATTGTTACCATCTTTCTAAAAAAAATAATTTGAATTACTTTTAAACCAAACGAACCAAAGCTTACCTTTGTTCATTCACTAAAGCAAGATTGACCATGTCTGTTGCTTATTTCAACTGGAGGACTAGAAAGTGAAATAAACTAATCTAGTAGAAGTTCAAAAATCAAGAAACATGGAACAACCAACCAATAATTTTAAACAGCATGTTAATTGCACTTTGAAATAGTATGCTCAATCTGTTTTTCTTCAACCCCTACCTTTTAGGTATTTTTAAATTTAAAGCCAGATTGTTCATCTGAAAAAAGCCCTGTAAAGAAGGTACAAAAAGTCTGAAAACACAAGGGCAATGCTGTGTTCATGTACTACAGATCAAGTGTGTTTATTATTAGAGCTGTGATGAGTAATGGAAGCAATATTGGTTATGCTAAAAATGTGAGCTTATTAATATTATATAAATACTTACATATAATCTAGCCAAAGTTTTTTGTTTCCCTTTTTCCAAGAATCCTTGATTCCAACTTGCTGACTAGGTGAAAGAAAGGTTCAGAGCTAGCTAGTTATCAGTTATATTTGTAACCAGGACAAGGAAGAATGGAAATGATACTTCAAACTTGCAGAATATATTTGATTCACTAGAGATCAGTTGTTGGATGCCTTTGGTTCATAATTGCTTGTATATAATTGCTTGTATTTCTAATTTGTTGTGTAAGAGTGGACTTAAAAAAAAACATTTCTCCTTGGATAATTAGACACATAGGAATCATGTCATTCATTCCTGTCTCTTCCTCCATTAAGTCTAGGGACTTCCTCCTTAGAACTCAGTGGTTATATCTCCTCTGGGATACCTTGGAGATTTCTCTCTCTTAGAAAATGGAAGCTCTGAATTTCAATTGATTTGTAGTTTAAACAGACCATAACTCAAGTGTGATGGCAACTCCAATGTTTGTTCACCAGACCATTAAGCCTGTCACTTTCCAAAGCAGGTTTCAGAGCAGTTTGATTTAATTAGCCAAGGACAAGAAACAAAAATTTCCAAGTGCTTTATGCCTGAGGCTTCATGCTTGGGTTTCCCTTGGCTTTTGGCATTTAAGTTCAAGAGATATAAACTAGGCAACATGACCCTATGAAGACTGAGAACCAAAATATAAACATAGTTTCATAAGAACACAAAGGGAAGATTGGATAATAAAGATGTGAGTCCAAATAAATCACCTTTCTCTCTTTTATATAAATGATACAAATATTTGGATGGAAAAAGTAGTTACTAAAGTTAGAGAGTTACACCATGAGGTTAAGATTTATTTGATTTGCTTTTTTTAATCTTTTTTTGTGAAGTTTGTCTCCTTTACACAGAGGGATTCAGATATGAAGATACATTCCTTCAACATACAAGTTAACTAATTTTGGAGTAGTCTTTTCTGCTTAGGTAGAAAACAAAATGAAACAGAACAAAACTTCTCATCCATGAAACGTGACAGTGAGTGGTCATTCCTTCCCAGAGTCGTCTTAATTACTGCTTACCCAGCTAGAGCAAGAGGGTCATTTATGAGAAATTGGGTAATTTTTAAATGTTGGTAACAACTCAACATTTAAAAACTGAGTATTGTAAAAGTATAATCCGTGACCTTAATTTGACCCATGGGCTCCAGGTTATATAAAACCTTTTAGATTATAAACTTCTTGAGGAGGTACATAACCATTCCCTCTTCCCCAAGGCCTGTTATATATGATGTTGAGTGAATATTTTCCAAATGAGTAGATTATTATCAAGAAGCAACCATAGTAACAACTGAAGCTGTCATTGGTAAGTAGTCACTACTTAGTTATTTCCATCACAGTACCTTTGAAAGGATACACTGATCATAATCTGTCTCAAAGCAGAGGAATTCTTTTTAAGCCAGGATGTCCTGTGTTCTGACTGCAGTGTTGGTCTCTAAACAACAGCATGTTCTGAAGTTTAAAGGGAACCTGTGTATCATTTAACCAATCTCCTTATGTTACAAATGAGAAAACTGAGGTCAGGACTGCAGATACAGCTAGATGTCATATTGATTCCAGGTCGCCTGGCTCTAAATGCAACAGTCCATGATATCCGTTTGGCCCTAAAATACTCCAAATCTGCTGTGTAAGCAGATGCCCTCTCTGCCTCTCATCCTGCTCCTGAACGGCTGCCTAATCCTGCTTTTCCAGATCTTTCCTGTGGAGTCTACATCCACTCTCAACTTGTATGTTTGAAATCTCTTCTGAAAATTGAGACTCACTCTCCTAAATCTCTTTAGCATTTACTTTCCTTTTGAATCTTAACTGACAATTACATTCTTTTAATAATGTGTTTCTTTTTTTTTTTTTTAAGTTTTCCCAATGATAATGGTAACTCCTTGGGTAACATGTTAAAGATACTTAATAAATAAGTAATTATTATAAAAGTAATGAACAAAATTCCTAACACATTTACAGAATAGAAGGGAAAGTGTGCAGAACTGCCAACAATTACTAGCTGTGTGATGCTGGGCTAATAGTTTAAACATCTCTGGACTCAATACATTTAATATGAAAAATTACATAAGAATAGTACCCATTTTAGTGAACTATAGTAAGGATTAAGTGAAATGAAATGCTGAGTGTCAGGCCTGACCTTTTTGAGTAGAGTGAGTTAGGTTGGTTGAAAGGGCCTTGCTTACCCCATATTTCACAAGGGAAAAGTCTCCATATTTGGGCTTCTTTCACAGTTTCTAGGTACAGTCGGATATGATAAAAATAGCCTCCATAGGGTCCCGGTGCTGAACTAGGTTAGAGCTGAATTTAGCAGCCCTCCAAAACAAACTTGGGTTAGCCAGGAAGAATTTAATGCTGCAATTATAGGCACTCACTTTTACATTTTATGCTCCTTTAGGGTTTGCAAGCTCCGCAGAATAAAGTTTACATTTTGCTCTGATTCTTAGTCTCCTAAGGTCCTAAAAAGAGTTGTGGAAATGGGTTTAATCCTGGGCATTGTTTCCTTGGTGTGATAGCTGCATAATTAAAAACAGATTTGGAAGAACAATAGCATTCTTAAGTTTAACCTCTGATTGGAATACAAATGGTTTTAAAATGTTTAAAAAATAAAGTCTCACTTTCAAAGGGTCCAGCTCTTTCCCACTTTCCTCATTTTCTACTGTTGTTATCTTCTCTTAACTCTTTGGTCCTCTGCTAACCGCTTTCCACCATATTTCCATACTCTACTAAGACTATTGTTTTAGAAAGTCACAATTTTCTCTTATGTTGTTTTTCAGTTGCTCAGTCATGTCTGACTCTTTGCAACCGCAGGGATTGCAGCACGCCACACTTCCCTGTCCATCACTATCTCCTGGAGCTTGCTCAAACTCATGTCCATTGAGTCAGTGAGGCCATCCAACCATCTTGTCCTTTGTCATCCCCTTCTCCTCCTGCCTTCAATTTTCCCAGCATCAGGGTCTTTTCCAATGAGTCAGCTCTTCACATCAGGTGGCCAAAATATTGGAGCTTCAGCTTCAGTCCTTCTGATGAATATTCAGGATTGATTTCCTTTAAGATTGACTGGTATGATCTCCTTGCAGTCCAAGGGACTCCTTGCAAATTTCTCTTAGTAGGGTGGCTACACATCCCCATTTACATCTGTTTTCTTGTCATAATTATTAACAGCATTGCTTTTGATCTCCAGATTATCCTGGAATGGATGATAATTTGTGCTGCTGCTGCTGCTAAGTCGCTTCAGTCATGTCCGACTCTGTGCGACCCCATAGACGGCAGCCCACCAGGCTCCCCCATCCCTGGGATTCTCCAGGCAAGAACACTGGAGTGGGTTGCCATTTCCTTCTCCAATGCATGAAAGGGAAAAATGAAAGTGAAGTCGCTCAGTTGTGTCCGACTCTTCGCGACCCCATGGACTGCAGCCCACCAGGCTCCTCCGTCCATGGTATTTTCCAGGCTAGAGTACTGGAGTGAGGTGCCATTGCCTTCTCTGATAATTTGTAGGCTTGCCTATATCTTTGTTACCAAAAACAGAGGCCCTTAGGATTCAATCTCACTTATCCTTTGGTTGTATGTGCCACAGTGGGGACTATTGTTGTCAAAGACATTATTTCTTTTTACATTTTTAGAACATATTTTTGACAGCAGAGCCATAAAGATATAAATCTTAATGGCTAATAGGCTCGTTCACCTATTACCTGTGTAACCCTGGAAAATTTCCATAACACCTGTATGTGTGTATTTTCTGTAAAGTAAGGAACAATAGTACCTCCCATACAGAATCGATATAAATAGGTTCAAAAGTAAAGCTTCTAATGTAATTGGCATGGTGCCTAACACTGTAAGAGGAAATCATTCCTCTTTGTCTCTTGCTTCAGGAAATCTCTTGGCTCTGATGACTTCCCACAGTCTCCTCTTATCTCTGTGACATGTCCTTTTCTCCCTTTCTGTCACCTGACACTTTGTCTCTGTTTATCTCTCTGTCCTCTTTGTCCTTTGCTGTGGCAGTTATTATTTTTTTTGGGGGGGGGGAAGGACGGTTGATGTGTGTGTATGTGTGTGTACACGTGCACACACACAGGGCTGTGGTTAAAGAACATGGCCAGAGCAGTCTATATTGGTACAAATGAACAGCAGCACCCCAGGAGTTGATGAGAGCTGAGGAGATGCAGAGTAATGAGTGTCCAGCCATGTACTGAAAGGAAGGAGGCTGCACTTAAGAGGAGAGAGGGCTCTGAGGCAAAGGGATGCAGAGGCTGGCAGAGGGAGGGGGAAGATCTGTACTTCAGGTGAGACACCTGAGGCAAGTGGAAGCCACGCCTATTTTTTTTTTTTTTTTTAATCTGCTTGAGAGACGAGGCCCCATATTAGAGGTATTCAGGGTATGAATGAATCAAAATATAAATATCTTTTATGTGTAACTTTAGAATCTGGAAGAAAATAATCTGTCCTGGGTAAGAGTGGGAACAGGGACTTTGGAATCAGATGGTTCTGGGCTCAGATTTTCCTCTGGGATTATAGGACAAGATCTGGCCTTTCTAGGCCTCAGGCTTTCATCTGTGCTTGAAAATAGAGACAGAATAGTTTGACTTGAGTTTGTATTCTGGCTTTCCTAATTGACAGTGTTTTGGCCTGTTAAGTGGGATAATAATAGTGCCTCCCAACAAGATGATTGTGAGATTGAATAAGATGGTGTGAGTAAATGCTTGGCATGTCTTACAGAGTTGGCAGATCTTAGATTCTATAAATATCTTTGTTACTGATGTTATTATTCCATAGTATTCTGAAACTCAGTTTTCTTGTCTATAAAATGGGAATGAGAATCACTTTTTAGAGATGGTGGGTGGATTTATTGAACAACTATTTGTAAATGCCAGGTACATTAAGAGTCAGTAAATAAATCACATATTTAAAGAAACCTAAAGCAATGTATAATGGGGTTGATTAAAAGTTACTGTCACTAATCATACTATTTGTATACTTGTCCTCCTCATTTTCCTCCCTTCCTTTCTATTTCAGGGTTTGTCTCTCCTCCATCCTCCTAACATACAGACTCCAAAAGCTAAGGACTGTGGGTGTCTTCCCTGCTCTGCACTTTACACAGTTCCTGGTATACAATAGATGCCCAACACATGTCAATTGAATTAGCATTAAAAAAAGGAGTGAGAGAGAAAGCTCAATGGAAATTGTGGGAAAAAAATGCAGATTTAGTGGCTGATTAAAAAAAATTGTCATTGAATGAATGTTGTGAATTATTTGAAGAGTCATTAACATGACGACTAGTCTGTGCACTCTTCCTGGGTCATAATCCAGCTGCTTCTGCTGCTAAGTCACCTCAGTCGTGTCCGACTCTGTGCGATCCCATAGACGGCAGCCCACCAGGCTCCCCCGTCCCTGGGATTCTCCAGGCAAGAACACTGGAGTGGGTTGCCATTTCCTTCTCCAATGCAGGAAAGTGAAAAGTGAAAGTGAAGTCACTCAGTCGTGTCCGGCTCTTAGTGACCCCATGAACTACAGCCTACCAGGCTCCTCCATCCATGGGATTTTTCCAGGCAAGAGTACTGGAGTGGGGTGCCATTGCCTTCTCTGCATAATCCAGCTACCTGATACCAAGTCACTGGTTGATACAGAGATGCCACCTATCATTGAGGTCCAGGGTTGTTGAACTAATTTGTCCTGGTTGGAAGGTGACTATGGTAATTGAGTCATGGTAAAGGATGTGAGGTTACATCTGACTCTGGAAAAGCCCATGGAAAGGTTTAATGCAGGGTGAATTTGTCCGTTAATGTCATGGATGCTGGGTTTATCTAGTGTTGTATAATTATTTTGCACATTACCCTAGCACATGCTGCTGAAGTCTGTCTAGGAACTGATTGGCTATTTGATGTTAATGATGGCAAAGTCAAGGTTCCCTGTTTGGTAGATAGTATGTTTGGTCTCCTGCTTTCATCCTGAAGTATCTCACAAAAGACATCTATTTGTGTCTTTGTGCAAAGAAAAGCATGAAGTAATTATTGAAATAAGACGCTATTTGGTCTAGAGGATACAACTTAGTTGCATAAACTGAGTTAAATGATTCATTGATTCATTTTGATGCATATATGCTTCAGAAGACATGTTTGCATTCAATTGTGCCCTGTTTACCTCATCCCCTGCCCTTCAAAATCTCTGCCTGTGCTTTAAAAAAAAAAACAAAAAATAATAAAATACTAGTCAGAGAAAAAAATTACACTTATTTTGGTAGGAGAAGCATAAAAGTCTGATTTTGTTCAAATTTTTAGTGCCTAAGAGACAATTGGGTGTTAGTTCTAAAAGGTCTTGTAGGTCTTCATAGAACCGTTCAACTTCAGCTTCTTCAGCGTTACTGGTTGGGGCAGGCTTGGATTACTGTGATATTGAATGGTTTGCCTAGGAAACAAACTGAGATCATTCTGTCGTTTTTGAGACTGCATCCAAGTACTCCATTTAGGACTCTTTTGTTGACCATGATGGCCACTCCATTTCTTCTGAGGGATTCCTGCCCACAGTAGTAGATATAATGGTCATCTGAGTTAAATTCACTCATTCCAGTCCATTTGAGTTCGCTGATTCCTAGAATGTCAAATTTCACTCTTGCCATCTCTTATTTGACCACTTCCAATTTGCCTTGATTCATGGACCTGACATTCCAGGTTCCTATGCAATATTGCTCTTTACAGCATCGGACCTTGCCTGTATTACCAGTCACATCCACAGCTGGGTATTGTTTTTGCTTTGGCTCCATCCCTTCATTCTTTCTGGAGTTATTTCTCCACTGATCTCCAGTAGCATATTGGGCACCTACTGACCTGGAGAGTTCCTCTTTCAGTATCCTATCATTTTGCCTTTTCATACTGTTCATGGGGTTCTCAAGGCAAGAATACTGAAGTGGTTTGCCATTCCCTTCTCCAGTCCTTTTAGAACTAACACCAAAAAAAGATGTCCTTTTCATTATAGGGGACTGGAATGCAAAAGTAGGAAGTCAAGAAACACCTGGAGTAACAGGCAAATTTGGCCTTGGAATACGGAATGAAGCATGGCAAAGGATAATAGAGTTTTGCCAAGAAAATGCACTGGTCATAACAAACACCCTCTTCCAACAACACAAGAGAAGACTCTATATATGGACATCACCAAATGGTCAACACCGAAATCAGATTGATTATATTCTTTGCAGCCAAAGATGGAGAAGCTATATACAGTCAGCAAAAACAAGACCAGGAGCTGACTGTGGCTCAGATCATGAACTCCTTATTGCCAAATTCAGACTTAAATTGAAGAAAGCAGGGAAAACCACTAGACCATTCAGGTATGACCTAAATCAAATCCCTTATGATTATACAGTGGAGGTGAGAAATAGATTTAAGGGCCTAGATCTGATAGAGTGCCTGATGAACTATGGAATGAGGTTCGTGACATTGTACAGGAAGACAGGGATCAAGACCATCCCCATGGAAAAGAAATGCAAAAAAGCAAAATGGCTGTCTGGGGAGGCCTTACAAATAGCTGTGAAATGAAGAGAAGTGAAAAGCAAAAGAGAAAAGGAAAGATATAAGCATCTGAATGCAGAGTTCCAAAGAATAGCAAGAAGAGATAAGAAAGCCTTCTTCAGCGATCAATGCAAATAAACAGAGGAAAACAACAGAATGGGAAAGACTAGAGATCTCCTCAATAAAATTAGAGCTATCAAGGGAACATTTCATGCAAAGATGGGCTCGATAAAGGACAGAAATGGGATGGACCTAACAAAAGCAGAAGATATTAAGAAGAGATGGCAAATATACACAAAACTGTACAAAAAAGATCTTCACAACCCAAATAATCACGGTGGTGTGATCACTCACCTAGAGCCAGACATCCTCGAATGTGAAGTCAAGTGGGCCTTAGAAAGCATCACTACGAACAAAGCTAGTGGAAGTGATGGAATTCCAGTTGAGCTATTTCAAATCCTGAAAGATGATGCTGTGAAAGTGCTGCACTCAATATGCCAACAAATTTGGAAAACTCAGCAGTGGCCACAGGACTGGAAAAGGTCAGTTTTCATTCCAATCCCAAAAAAAGGCAATGCCAAAGAATGCTCAAACTACCACACAATTGCACTCATCTCACAAGCTAGTAAAGCAATGCTCAAAATTCTCCAAGCCAGGCTTCAGCAATATGTGAACCGTGAGCTTGCTGATGTTCAAGCTGGTTTTAGAAAAGGCAGAGGAACCAGAGATCAAATTGCCAACATCTGCTGGATCTTGGAAAAAGCAAGAGAGTTCCAGAAAAACATCTATTTCTGCTTTATTGACTATGCCAAAGCCTTTGACTGTGTGTATCACAATAAACTGTGGAAAATTCTTCAAGAGATGGAAATACCAGACCACCTGATCTGCCTCTTGAGAAATCTGTATGCAGGTCAGGAAGCAACAGTTAGAACTGGACATGGAACAACAGACTGGTTCCAAATAGGAAAAGGAGTACATCAAGGCTGTATATTGTCACCCTGCTTATTTAACTTATATGCAGAGTACATCATGAGAGACGCTGGACTGGAGGAAGCACAAGCTGGAATCAAGATTGTGGGGAGAAATATCAATAACCTCAGATATATAGATGACACCACCCTTATGGCAGAAAGTGAAGAGAAAGTAAAAAGCCTCTGGATGAAAGTGAAAGTGGAGAGTGAAAAAGTTGGCTTAAAGCTCAACATTCAGAAAACGAAGATCAAGGCATCCGGTCCCATCACTTCATGGGAAATAGACGGGGAAACAGTGGAAACAGTGTCAGACTTTATTTTTCTGGGCTCCAAAATCACTGCAGATGGTGACAGCAGCCATGAAATTAAAAGACACTTACTCCTTGGAAAGAAAGTTATGACCAACCTAGATAGCGTATTCAAAAGCAGAGACATTACTTTGCCAACAAAGGTCTGTCTAGTCAAGGCTATGGTTTTTCCTGTGGTCATGTATGGATGTGAGAGTTGGACTGTGAAGAAGGCTGAGCGCCAAAGAATTGATGCTTTTGAACTGTGGTGTTGGAGAAGACTCTTGAGAGTCCCTTGGACTGCAAGAAGATCCAACCAGTCCATTCTGAAGGAGATCAGCCCTGGGATTTCTTTGGAAGGAATGATGCTAAAGCTGAAACTCCAGTACTTTGTCCACCTCATGCAAAGAGTTGACTCATTGGAAAAGACCCTGATGCTGGGAGGGATTGGGGGCAGGAGGAGAAGGGGACGACAGAGGATGAGATTGCTGGATGGTATCACTGACTCGATGTACATGAGTCTGAGTGAACTCCGGGAGTTGGTGATGGACAGGGAGGCCTGGCATGCTGCGATTCATGGGGTCGCAAAGAGTCGGATACGACTGAGTGACTGCACTGAACTGAAGAGACAATTGTCCCTAGAAATTAGGATTTATTGGAAAAGGTATGTCCAATGAGCAAAAATATAACTGATTGTTACATTCCCATTTTCTTTGTCCCCTACCATGTACGGTGCAAGTTTCCTATAGCCAAGATACCACATCTCTTATCCCTGTCTTGAAATCTGATTGTTTTCAAGAAAAAAGGAATAATTACAAACAGAATGCTTATAAATGCTGAAAAATGAGTTTGTTGGCTAAACTTGCTTTTAGCAATCTCTGACAGTGGTTTGTTCTTTTCAACTTTATTGTTCATACAATAGATATCTGTCAGATCATATTCTAGGAACTAAGGGGATGAAATTAATAAAACAGGTGTGGTCCCTGCCCTTATGGAACTGACTGAGGGTAGTGATTCTGGACACTTCTGTCCCCCATCATTTATTCCCTGTTTTATTCTCCTTTCTTTCTACCTTATCCTCTGGCTTCTCTGGATTTTCACTCCTTCTTTATAGCATCTGAATTAGTAGTGAATGTTGTTGTTCAGTCATTCAGTCATGACTGACTCTTTGACACCCCATGGGCTGCAGCACACCAGGCTTCCCTGTCCTTCACTACCTCCTGGAACTTGCTCAAACTCATGCCCATTGAGTGGGTGATGCCATCTAACCATCTGGTCCCCTGTCATCTTGTTCTCCTCCTGTCTTCAATCTTTTCCAGCATCAGGAACTTTTCCAATGAGTAGGCTTTTCACTTCAGGTGGCCAAAGTATTGGAGCTTCAGTTTCATCCTCAGTCCTTCCAATGAACATTCAGGATTGATATCCTTTAGGAGTGATTGGTTTGATTTCCCTGTAGTCCAAGGGTTTCTCTAGAGTCTTCTCCAACACCACAGCTCAAAAGCATCAGTTCTTCAGCACTCAGCTTTCTTTATGGTCCAACTCTCACATCTATACATGACTACTGGAAAAACCATAGCTTTGACTATATGGACCTTTGTTAGCAAAGTAATATCTCTGCTTCTTAATATGCTATATAGGTTTGCCAAAACTTATCTTCCAAGGACCAAGCATCTTTTAATTTCATGGCTGCTGTCACCATCTGCAGTGATTTTGGAGCCCAAGAAAATAGTCTGTCATTGTTTCCATTGTTTCCTCATTTTTTGCCATGAAGAGATAGGCCTGGATGCCATAATCTTTGTTTTCTGAATGTTGAGTTTTAAACCAGCTTTTTCACTCTTTCATGTTCATCAAGAGGCTCTTTAGCTCCTCTTCACATTCTGCCCTAAGGTTGGTGTTATCTGCATATCTGAAGTTATTGAAATCTCTCCCAGCAATCTTGATTCCAACTTGTGCTTCATCAAGCCCAGCATTTTGCATGATGCACTCTGCATATAAGTTAAATAAGCAGGGTGAAAATGCAGCCTTGATGTACTCCTTTCCCAATTTGGAACCAGTCCGTTGTTTCATGTCCAGTTCTAACTGTTGCTTCCTGACCTGCATATAGGTTTCTCAAGAGGCAGATAAGGTGGTCTGGTATTCCCATCTCTTTAAGAATTTTCCACAGTTTGTTGTGGTCTGCACTAAGGCTTTAGCACAGTCAATGAAGCAGATGTTTTTCTGGAATTCTCTTGTTATTTCTATGAATTCAGTTGCTTTTTCTAGAACTCCCTTGCATTTTCTAGGAGTGTATGGGGTTCTAGAAATAAAATATCCAAGTCCATGAAAGGATATTATGTTGTATCTACTTGTGCAACTGTGTTAAAAGTTCTAATCTCTGAAAAGGAGGCAAATTGAATTCCTCCAGGAAGACCAGATGTGGTCATGGTGACCACTGAAAGGGAGGTTTGAAGAAGAGAAGTTTAAGCAATACAAACCATCACCTGCATGCAGTGGCTTTTCAGTACATGTGTGCTGAAATGAGGGGCTTCCCAGGTGCCACTAGTGGTGAAGAATCTGCCTGCCAGTGCCGGAGCCATAAGAGATGCAGGTTCAATCCCTGGGTTGGGAAGATCCTTGGAGTAGGACATGGCAAACCACTCCAGTATTATTGCCTGGAGAATCCCATGGAAAGAGGAGCCTGGTGTGCTACAGTCCATAGGTTCACAGAGAGTGGAAAATGACTGAAGTGACTTAGCCTGAGCACATGGTGAAATGAAGCTGGTTCAGAAAGCAAGAGAGTTCTTGTATCAGGACCTGCAACCTAGTACTTTGCCATAGTTTTTCTATTTTGAAACATAACCCAGCCTTTGCTTTTTCACACTTATAGGAGTCTATCTCTTTATCCGTATTGTCTAGTCTCTAAGTCGTGCCCGACTATTTGAGACCCCATGAACTGCAGCATGCTAAGCTTCCCTGTCTTCTGGTGTTTGCTCAAACTTATATCCATTGAGTTGGTAATGACATCCAAACATCTCATCCTCTGTCACCCGCTTCTGTCCCTGCCTTCAGTCTTTTCCAGCATCAGGGTCTTTTTCAATGAGTCAGTTCTTCACATCAAGTGGCCAAAGTATTGGAGCTTCAGCATCATTCCTTCCAGTGAATATTCAGGGTTGATTTCCATTAGGATTGACTGGTTTGATCTCCTTGCAGTCCAAGGGACTCTCAAAAGTCAACTCCACAGTTTGAAAGCATCAGTTGCTCAGCACTCAACCTTCTTTATGGTTCATCTTTTACATTTTTACATGACTACTGGTAAAAACATAGATTTGAGTATATGGATCTTTCTTGGGAAAATGATATCTCTTCTTCTTAATGTGTTATCTAGGTTTGTCATAGCTTTCCTTCCAAAGAGCAAGCATCTCTTAATTTCATGGCTGAAGTCACTGTTCACAGTGATTTTGGAGCCCAAGAAAATAAAATCTGCCACTGTTTCTACTTTTCCCTCCATTTATTTCCCATGAAGTGGTGGGACCAAATGCCATAATCTTAGTTTTTTGAATGTTGAGTTTTAAGCCAGCTCTTTCATTCTCTTCTGTAACCCTCATCAAGAGTCTTTTTTTAGTTCCTCTTCAATTTCTGCCATCAGAGTGGTATTATCTCTTCATTAGGAGTCTAGATGCTCATCCAGTCTAAGGAAAGCATTTGTTAGGGATCACTCATTACCAGCTTATATGTCATATATTCTTTGTTGCCATGCATTCTTTTAGTTAAGTCCTCATGGCAACACCAGGAGGTTAAGTATTTTTTGTCCTTATTTTAATAGATGGTAAATTAGAATCAGAGAGAAAGTTACTTCCAAGATTTCACTGATAGTGTATGAAAGAACTGCTGCTGCTTCTAAGTTGCTTCAGTCACGTCCAACTCTGTGCGACCCCATAAACGGCAGTGCACTAAGCTCCCCTATCCCTGGGATTCTCCAGGCAAGAACACTGGAGTGGGTTGCCATTTCCTTCTCCAATGCATGAAAGTGAAAAGTGAAAGTGAAGCCACTCAGTTTTGTCCAACCCTCAGTGACCCCATGGACTGCAGCCCACCAGACGCCTCCATCCATGGGATTTACCAGGCAAGAGTACTGGAGTGGGGTGCCATTGCCTTCTCTGTTTGGATTTTAGTCTGTTGGACAGAGACTTGCCCCTCTCCATGCTTTAATATTTGATTCTTTTATTTTTGCATTTTGGGAGAGAAAACCTAAGTGTTTTCTCTTTTCCGAGATAAAATTAGGGTGCTTGCACATGGTGTACATATGAATGGGTTTGTGGTTGTTCCTGTGTATGTGTGCATGCATACAATTTCATGTGTGCTCTAAAATAAGAGGAATGATAGTCTCAACTCAGAGAATGTAGCTTTTGGCCAGGAAAGGAAATTTCCTCAGAGTAATTTGAACGTATCTCAAATAAATAGTTTGAGACTTGTTACCCAATCTTCTCAGGGGAGTCATGGTATCTCATTTCATTTTTTTTTATAGAGACCTAGCCTGCAGTTTATGAGCATCATCTTTTCAGCAGGCAAGAGCAGGCTTATATTAATGAATTTCTTCTCACTCCAACACTTTCAAAGGTGAGGAATGGGAAGGCATTACAGGGAGTAAAGTTACAATCCAAGAAGGGACTGTGTGAAATAGACACCTTGTTACTCATCTCAGCTGCTCCCTGGTATGTCTTACTCCCCATCTCCCTCAGTTATGAATTTCATTCTTGACGACATCCGAGTGAGACTCTTATGGTCATGCTTTTATTTTATAAACTGGTATGAAGATTCAGGGAGGTAGACACTTGTTTCATTCGAAAAGCTTTACTGGAGAATATTTTTTAAAATGTTTTAATGGGTTTTCTTATCTGGTAAGCATGAATCCAAAAGCAGATAATGGTAGGACAAAAATAAATGAAATATTTCCAGAATGTAGATTTGAGGAATAGAGAAAGCAAAGTGTGGATCCTGGCTCTGGTGTTTATGGGACCTGGGGAAGGCTTAAATCACAATCTTTTTGAGTCTTCATTTTCTCACCTGTACTATATTGATAATACTTAACGTCATAAAGTTTTAGGGAAGATAAAGTGAGTTAGGTGCTTAAGTGTCCAGCGTATTACTATGACCAAGTCAGTACTCACTAGTAATAATTAACATTAACAGCGATTTCTAGCTGTACCTAATATTTTATTGTTTACCACACACATTAATATCTTGTCATTTCATCTTTACCACAGAGAGACATGTGCAACTTTATTTACTTAATTGAAACACAAGATAAAATAGCTGATTTGCTTGGATCCTCATGATTGTGGGTTTTTCCCCCCCAAAAATAGACTCTTTTGTCTTCATTAGACTTAGAGATTAGCCTGAACACTATATTTGAGGCAGGTTCTGATCTTGCAAGAGAGAACCAAATATCTTAGGGAAAAGTGATCCTTTCTAATTTCCCAGCTCATCAGTGGTCCTTGATCGAGGACCTTAAACAACAAGATATCAGCATAAACCATTCCACCTATGGCAAATGCTTCATGCATATCATGGGTCTGCATTTGTTATTCTTATTTTAGGGCATTGGTTATCCTTACTTTTCTGATGCATTTTAAAAGAGCAGTAGTTCTATTTACCTTTAAACATTTCCAGAAATTCTCTAGAATCTGGAGAGTTTAGGTGCCAATCACAGGACTATGATTTTTGTCTCTAGTAGAGGATGGGTTAGACACCATTATATGATTTCAAGACTTTTGACCTTTGAAATTTTACCTAGAAAAAACATGTGTGGAGGATTTGCTCTCTGTCAGACACTAAGCTTCAGCCTGAAGAGCCACTGTGTCTCTCTGAAGAGAGAAGATGAAACATATATAGAGAAACTAAAGAATAAACAAGGACAGAAAACATATATTTCAAGGAGAGCAAAGCACTTCAAAGTTAGAGAGACCTTGAATTTCAAATGAGAGGAAGATTACTGGAGATTACCAAAATTCCCAGAATTTTGCTGAAAACTTTGTTTTGATGGCAAGTGCATTTTATAATCTGGATTCTGAATTACTGGTACTTTAGGGTAGTGGATAAGAAAAGGAAAATAGGTTGAGAGTATTGGTCTCAAAAGATTTTGTTGTTGTTGTTTAGTTCCTAAGACACGTCCAACTGTTTTGTGACCCCCTGGACTACAGCCCTCCAGGCTTCTCTGACCATGGCGCTTCCTAGGCAAGAATACTCGGGTAGGTTGCCATTTCCTTTTCCAAAGGATCTTCCTGACCCAGCGATCAATTCCATGTCTCTTACATTGGAGGTGAATTCGGTATTGATAAGCCACTGGGAAAGCCCTCAAGAAGATTAGGGGACGGGAAACATAGAAATGGAAATGAAGTATCAACTTTGACCCTATTTATTGCAATCATGGCATCAGGCATGGCTAAGGTTTTATCTGAAGCTCAATCCAAAAGAGATTTTCTTCCAAGCTTACATGATATTGACAGCATTTAATTCTTACAAACTGTAAGAATGAGGGCCTCATTTTCTTGCAGACTGTTGGCTAGAGGCTAACCTCAATCCCCTTTTACAAAGCCTTCTCAGCACAAATGCTTCTTTCCTTAAAGCCAGCCAGGGAGAGACCCTGCTTTTATGCTGGCTATTATAATCGTATGTATTGTATCCAAGCACACATAATTATGGACCTTCCCAGGTGGTGCTAGTATAAAGAGTCCACCTGCCAAAATGCAGGAGACTCAAGAGACTCAAATTCAATCCCTGAGTTGGGAAGATCCCTTGAAAAAGGAAATGGCAACCCACTCCAGTATTCTTGCCTGAGAAATCCTGTGGACAGAGGAGCTTCGTAGGCTACAATCCATGGGGTTGCAACACATACTATATGCATCTTGTCACTTTTTCCACACTTTGTTAGAATCAAGTAGCAAGTCTTGCCTGTATTCTAGAAAGTAAAATTACACAAGGGTGCGACTACTAAGAGGCAAGGATTATGGAAGACACCCTGCAATCTATCACAGATTTTAAATTGTTGATCTTTGAAATATCTTGTTTTAACAAAAATGCATTGAATTAGTTCTATGTTTGGGGATCTTTTCCCATCAAAGTGGAGGCTGCAGAGATGAACAAATCTCAGTGTGTTTTTGAGAAGCTTGTAATCTGAGTAAAGAAGATAAAATGTAAGTAGGTAACTCGAGGATGAAGCATGTAGGAGATGAATCGGGACAGGGCAGTGGTTTTGGGAATTAGGAATGGATTTCCTCTGGAGGGTAGAAGACTTTTTATTAGGCTTATAGGATAGATGGGATTTGGAGCAACAAAGAGCAACGTGATTGTGAGAATGCACCACAGAGATTTTGACACAGCCTTGAAGTTAGGTTTGATCCCAAATATTGTCATTAAAAAAGTTGGAGGACCTTTTCCTTTCTGAAAGTTGATTAATAGAAGTATTGATAACTAAGAGAGCTATTAGAGAGAAGAAATGACGTGGTGCCAGAGTCTTAAAACAGAATTAAAAGCTTTGCAAGGGATTTCTTGCTAGGCCAGTATCCTGAGAGACAAGTTAATTACATAGCAGTGACAGTTCAAAATGTCTTATGCAATCCTATGAAAGTTTCTTAAAACCCTATTCTAGTTGTTTATAATTCTCAGACACAGAAGTTAGAAGCCAAGAGAGTGAACCCAGATGAAATCTGTTTCCACTCTTTAGATTTAAAATGTGGCTTGACTTGAGCAGTGGCTTTGCTGCCTTCGTCAAGGAAAGTAGGTGGAATTTCCCTCAGCGAGGCCTCATCTGTCATCTTAGTGCCCTTCAGAAAATAACAACTTGTTATTTGTCAGGAAAAAATATAAAGGATGCTGTTTCCCTGAAGTATTTTGTCCCATGAATATCTCTCTAGGAGAACAAGTTGTCAGCTATCAGTATGGTAGCACTGTTAAGAACTTTCATTTTGCTTCTTTCTTTTCAACCATTTCCAAATTATAACAAAATTGAAAAAATCATGCAACAATACTTTCCATAACCTAGATTCTGAAACTCTTGACATTTCCCATCTTTTCTTTTATAGTTCTTTAAACCTACCATAAATATAGGTGTGTGTGTATGTGCAATATTTTTGAACCATTTAAGATTAAGTTATAGACATGACCCTTCACCACCCTAAATACTTTCCCATGCATTCTTTACATCAGAGGATTTGCCTAAGTGTCCACAAAACATATCAAAATCAAGTACTTAACATTAATAACTGCAACCATCTAATATATATATTTGTTAATAATCCAGGCTTTTTCATTTTTTTACAGGAAGTATCATAGATATTTTGACATATCCCTCAGTATCTATCATACAGAGTTTTGCATTGCCCTAAAACTTCCCTGTGCTCTGCCTATTTTACTCTTCCTCCCCATCTTTCCCAATAAGAATACTCTTGCTAAAGGCTGCATAGTTTTCTTTTATCAGAATATCATATATTGGGTAGGCCAAAAAGTTCGTTCAGGTCTTTCTGTATCTTACAAACATTTTGACCATCCCAGTAGCTGGAATCATATAGAATGATGTCTTTTTATAACTTGAGAGCTCATTTCATTTTAGTGCTGAATAAAGCAGTCCCTTTTTTAGATGTACCACAGTTTATCCACTCATGTACTTAAAGACATCTACTTTGCTTCCATGTTTTGAAAATCATAAATAAAACTACTGTAAACAACTTTATGCAGGTTTTTGTATGGACATAATTATCAGTTTCTTTTAGTAAATACCAAGGAGCTCAACTACTAAATGTTATAGCAAAAGTATGTTGAATTTTGGTGGTGGTGGTTTAGTCACTAAGTTGTATTCAACTCTTGTGACCCTGTGGACTGTAGCCTGCCAGGCTCCTCTGTCCATGGGATTCTCCAGGCAATAGTACTAGAGTGGGTTGCCATTTCTTTCTCTAGGGGATCTTCCCACCCCAGGAATCAAACCAAGATCTCCTGCATTGCAGGCAGATTCTTTACTGACTAAGCTACGAGGGAAGCCCTGAGTTTTGCTAGGAACTGCCAAAATGTCTTACACATAGCTGTACTATTTTGCATTCCCACCAGCAATGAATGAGAGGTGCTTTTCCTCCATACCCTGGCCAGGATTTTGTGCTGTCAGACTTTTGGTGTTTTCTGAGCTTTCTGTATCTGTGGTTTGGTGTCTGACATTAATAGAATAATTCTCAGATACTGTTCTAAAGATTTGTCCTGTTCCTTTCTTCTCCTTTTGGTGTTATTGCATGCACATGTTATTTTGTGTGTGTGTGTAGTTCTCTTACAGTCCATTGATATTTTCCTTGTTTTTTGTCTTCTTTTGATATATCCTCTGACACAGAAATTCTTTCATGTCCAATCTACTAATAATCAAATCAAAAGAGTGCTTTTTTTTAAATTATATTTTTGATCCTTAGCATTGCTTTTTAGTTCTTAGTATTTACGTCTCTCTGTGAACATAGCGCTTTACTGCTCTGTCTTATCTGACTCTTTGAGACCTCCTGGACTGTAGCCCACCAGGCTCCTGTTTATTGGATTCTCCAGGCAAGAATACTGAATTGGGTAGCCATTCTCTTCTCCATGGGATCTTTGTGACCCAGGGATTGAACCCAGGTCTCCTACACTGCAGGTGGATTCTTTGTTATCTGAGCCACCAGGAAAGCCCCTCTATGAACACAGCCTGTCTGTTATCACATGCTGTTTACTTTATCCAGATACCCTTGGCATATTAATTATAGTTTTATATTACTGGTCTGATAATTCCTACATCCTTTATCTGTGTTTGGATGCTTATCTGTCTTTTCAAACTGTGTTTTTGCCTTTTAGTATGCTTTGTAAATTTTTGCTAGCTAGACATAACCTGGTAAAAGTCACTGTTGTGAATAGGCTGTTAGTATTGTTTTGGTGACGTGTTGAGGATGGGGAAGTGTTCTGATCTGGTCTTAAGTCCATCTGGAAAAATTGGGATACTGTGTCCATTAAACAACAATCCCCCATTCTCAAGACTCCCAGCCTCTGATGCCAGATTAAAAGAGTTCTGGAAATGGATGATGGTGATGGTTGCATAGTAATGTGAATATACTTAGTGATTCTGAACTGTACACTTAAAAATAGGATGGTGAATTTTATTTTTATTTTGTTGTAATGAAGAATAAATAATAAAGCAATTTATTAGTAATTTAAGTGGCATTTAGATATTTAGAAAAAATATATTTTCAGTCCATTTATATATATATGTCAATCATGAGAGTGAGGATTGATATTACTGATCCCTAGGACATCATGATACCCACTTGGAAGTTTTATACTCCTTTGTAGCTAGATGTTTCATGTTCCAGGATAGTGCTTGGTGGAAGTTTGGTAAAAGAAAGAAGAGGGAGGGTAAAGGAAGACATAAAAAGCATAAATTGATATACAGTCTCTGGAATATCGTGCTTTTCCTTTTCCCCTTTGAACACTCTTAGATGAGTTAGGTTTCATGCAATAGTCCTGCTTTAAGTCTTTTCATTGAAAGCTGCAGTTGAAACAACATAACATCAATCGCCATCTCCACTTTTTACAATCCCTCCAAATCTCACCAAATGCTATTTATTTCCTTTTTTTTAACAGTTCAAGATACCAGCAACTTGATTTTCAGTCTTGCCTTTGCTTAAACTCATGTATTTTTTTTAGAGGCCCTTTTACGTGGATAAATGTGAGACTGCTTGCTCATTGCTGCCTGATTTATATGTTGTTTAGTCTGGAAAAAGGTAAGTGTAAGGCAAACACAACTTGATAAACAGCACTATTACCAGTGAGTTAAAACATCCTTGATATCATTAGAAGGTCCTTTCTTAGCAAGTATTAGATATTCAAGCAGTATCTTGTCTACTTTCTTTCGGAGAGTATGATTTACTAATGTTTCAATATCATAAACTAAAATATTGATTTTTAACTTTGAATTAAGCCATGCATTCTGTGGTCTGGATCATTGTGTCTTGCATCCCCAAAATTCATATGTCAAAACCTATCCTCCAAGGTTAGGAAGTGGGGCCTTTCAGAGATGATTAGGTCATGAGGGTGGATCCCTCCTGAGTGGAATTAGTGCTCCAGAAAAAGAGGCCCAAAGAGCTCTCTCACCCCTTCTTTCATTTGAGGTTACAACTAGAAGGTACTGGTTGTGAACCAGAAAGTGGGATCATAGCAGACACTGAATCTGGTAGCACTTTGATCTTGGACTTCCTAGCTTTCAGAACTGTGAGAAATAAATTTATATCTGCAAGTTACCCAGTCTATGGTATTCTGTTTGAGCATCCTAAGCAGACTAAGAAAGAAAACGGGCACTGAGAAGTGGAGGTGCAGCTGTAATAAACACCTGAAATGTGGAAGCAGCTGTAGAAATGTGAAATGGGTAGAGGCTGGAAGAATTTGGAGATGCATGCTAGAAAAAGTTTTCATTGCTGTGAAGGGACTGTTAAGGGTGATTCTGATGAGAGCCCAGAAAGAAAATAAACAAGCTGTAGTAAAAGCCTCCGTTTTCTTAGAGAAATCTAAGTGTTCATGAACAGAAAGTTGGTAGATATATGGGCAGCAAAGGCCATTCAAATGAGATCTAAATGGAAATAAGGAACATATTATTGACACCTGGAGGAAAGGCAATCCTTGTTATGAAGTGGTGAAGAGTTTGGCTGAATTGTGTTTGTGTCTTGGTATTTTGTGGAAAGTGAGTGATGAAAATGGTATTTGAATGAGGAAATTTCTAAGCAAAACATTGAAGGAGCAGCCTAGTTCCTTCCTTCTGAATGCTTCAGTAAAATGTGAGAAGAGAGAAATGTTTTAAAGAAGCATTGTTAATCAAAAGGGAAGCAGAAATAAAATTTTGGATTACTCTCAAACTATCTCTATCGGATTAAAAAAAAGTGAGCCTGTTTCAGATAGTACACTAAAGATGTGACTAAATTTGATAAGGATATTAGTCAACCCTCTAAAAAGAAGTCAGTATCTCTTTTCTAAGAGAATGAAAGACTGATCCTAAAGGTAATTTGCAGTTCATCATGGTGACCACCCCAACCAAGGGCCAAGGTTGGATGTAGAATGATTTCAAAGGAGGGACAAGTCTATGACAATTATTTTGGCAGCCCAAACTAACTAAAGCACATTCCCTAATTCCCTACTATGATCTATTTGCGGGAGGTGGCGGGGGGTCTTTTTAACTTTATACCTCTCTGAGGAAGAATGACATTTCCATATATTTGTTTACAGTTGAGAATTCCACTGACTTTCTGTTCAGGAAGCAAGAACATATGATACAGGCATGTAAGAAAGGGGTGGGCTGCTGAGAAAAGTGAAATGTGCAGCATCCTTGGATTTCTTTAAAGTGATGCTGAACAGCTTGTGGCATTGTAAGAGGACGGGGATTCAAGAGGGGACACTGGAATAAACAGCCCCCGGGTCATTTTCAGTTCTGAGAATTCAACAATTCCAGTTGGAAGAAAGTCTTCTCACACACATGCTGTATCTAAAGAAAGTGTTGAACTTTAGAGAAGAATCTTCAAGGTGACTTTTCCCCTTTTTATGCCTTGCCTTCCTGCCCTGATTTTCTTTTTCTATTTGACTGCTTCATAGAGGATTTAATCTTGATAACATTTCTCTAATGGTCACTTTCTGATTAGCTCTCTTAAGCTCAGCCAAGATTTAACTGGGCATTTACTTCCCTTCATCTCCTAGTCTGGAGATCTTGCATTGTTGCTTCACAAAGCTGAATACCTGTAAGGAAGTGCCTCTTTGAAGGCAGGTAGCAATAAGCAGAGATAAGTAAAGGGGGACATGTGGTGTGTAACAGATAACTGGGAATATTGGTCAGATAGAAGGCTACTGACTCCCCTTGGTGGCAGGGCCACTTTCATAGTTTGCTTTATTGGATACAGTGGTAACACAATCTAAAGGTACACATATTGCAAGAAATAATGTTTCATTATTTCAAACTGCCTGGCATTCCTAAATATGAAAACGCTTTGTTTGATTTGTTTTTCCTTCACACTCTTAGGAAGAGGTCAGAATGCATCATAGTTCAAGGGCACCTGGCTTATCTCAATTTTCCAATAGGGCCTTCTCACCCAAACAGTGATGACCCCCCACCCCCCGCCACACACACACATTTAGAGCATTCCTGCTAAATCCTGCATGTGCATATGTGTGAGAATTTCCTTCATATTACACATGGTAGGGTCTAAAGAAAGGGAGAGGGTTTTTTTGGTTCTCACAGATAAAGTTTTTACTTTTACTGAAAAAAATTGTAGTTAATCAGACTCTCTTGGGACTGTAATGGCCAAATAATACTGAGGTCAAGAAATATGTCTCACTTTGTCTGCTCAAATCTTCCAAAGGAATAGAAAATAGCGTGACATGGGGGAAATAAGCAGTAGATGAGGAATATGTAGGCCTCATTCTGGTTCTGACTCTGAGTTGCTAAGTGACTCAATGCATGATTCCATGTTTCTTGGCACCAGCTTCCTCAACTATCAAAAGGAAAGCCTAGCCTGACAGTATCTAGGGCTACTTCCCACCCTAAAATTTTGTTAGACGTCATCTTTCATGACTTAAAACAGTAAGCAATGCAATCCCACATCTTCGCCATGAAGTTACTACTCAAACTTGTGGGATCAGAAGACTTTTTGTGTTGTTCTTAAGCAGCATAGTCTATAGAATACAAAAGAAATTGTTTGTAAAATTTCCAGGTGACCCTTGTCTATGAGTCTCCACATTTATCAATTGCTCTGGCACCAGTGATAATACCTAACTTTTCTGTGGTTGAATAGCTAAACTCTACCCTGGATAATCATGTGGGTTCTGAAATCACATAACCTAGTTTAGAATCCTGGCTCATGTATTTGCTAGTTCTGTGGGCCTAGGTACTTATTTTACTTCTTCAATCTTAGTTTTATTCTCAGCTGGGAAATTTTTGGAATTTATAGCTACTTAATTAGGTAGACAAGAAAATAAAATGTGACAATAATATGAAGACTAGTAACATGAAAACAATGTGTTGAGTACATATCAAGAAATATTAGCTAGAATTTTTGTCTGTCCAAATTGGTTATATATTTTTGCTTCACAGATCACTTAAAAATTGAGTAACTTTGAGCAATGATCATTCAATTTTTCCCCTCAGTCTTTTGGGGTCAGGAATTTTTGAGGCACCCTGTCCTGTGTTTCAGGTCCAAGGTGTGTCATGAGACTTCTGTTCAGGTCCGTTGCTCGGCTGTGTCCAATCCTTTGTGACTCCATGGACTGCAGTATGCCAGGCTTCCCTGTCTATCACCAAAGCCCAGAGCTTGCTCAAACTAATGGCCATTGAGTTGATGATGCCATCCAATTATCTCATCCTCTGTCATCCCCTTCTCCTCCTGCCTTCAATCTTTCCCAATATCAGGGTCTTTTCCAATGAGTCAGTTCTATGCATCAGGTGGCCAAAATATTGGAGGTTCAGCATCAGTCCTTCCTATGAATATTCAGGACTGATTTCTGTTAGGATGGACTGGTTGGATCTCCTTGCAGTCCAAGGGACTCTCAAGAGTCTTCTCCAACACCACAGTTCAAAAGCATCAATTCTTTGGCACTCAGCATGAGACTTCAGTCGGATGTTAATGGGGCTCACTTAAATGGCTGGCAAGTTTGTGCTGATAGATTAGTTTCTCTCCATGTGAGCTTCTCCTTAGGGCTGCTGGAGTGTCCATAGCAGCTAGCTTCCCCTATAGCAGGCAACCCGAAAGGCCAAGGCAGGAGGTGCAGCGCCTTTCATGATTTAGACTCAAAAACCATATACCTTCATATTTACCTTCTTATAATGGGTATACCATCAGTCCAAATTTAGTGCTAGGGAGCATGAATTTCTGGAGATGAGGGTAATTTGAAGCTATTTTTTAGGCTGGGCTCACCTGGTGGCCCAGCAATAAAGAACCTGCCTGCCAATGCAGGAGACATGAGTTCAATCCCTGGATCAGGAAGTTCCCTTGGAGAAAGAAATGGCAACCCATTCCAGTATTCTGGCCTGGGAAGTCCCATGAACAGAGGAGCCTGGCAGGCTGCGGGGTCACAAAAGAGTCAGACAAGACTTAGGGACTAAAAATCGACTGAGTGCTGAACAATTGATGCTTGTGAACTATGATGCTGGAGAAGACTCTTGAGTCCTTTGGATAGCAGAGGAGATCAAACAAATCAATCCTAAAGGAAATCAACACTGAATATTCATTAGAAGGTTGGTTGCTGAAGCTCTAATACTTTGACCACCTGATACAAAGAGCCTACTCATTAGAGCTGAAGCTCTAATACTTTGACCACCTGATACAAAGAGCCTACGAAAAGACCCTTATGCTGGAAAAGATTGAAAACAAACTACAACAAAAAAAGGGTGGCAGAGAATGAGATAGTTAGATAGCAACACTGACTCAATGGATGTGAATTTGAGCAAACTCCAGGAGATAGGGAAAAACAGGGAAGCCTGGTGTACTATAGTTCTATGTGCTATAGTCCTTGAGTTCACCAAAAGTCAGACACGACTTCGTTACTGAACAACAACAACCTATAGACTGACCCTCGGTCTACCCTCTGGCCTTAGTGATATACAATCTCCTATGGTGGAAAGCACACTCACTACATCTCAAAGCCTCCAAACTCCTCATCTGAGTCTAGCATCACTGAAAAATCCATGATTGCATCATCTAAGTCAAGTCTTGGTGTAGAAATTGCTTATCAGGTACAGTTCCTCAACATCGCTCCTGCACATCTGGAGAATTATGAACCAAAGAAGCTACATTCCCTCACACAGGCAATACACACACTGTGAAGCAGATAAAAGTTAATCACCATAGGCCTTTTCATACAAAAGAGGAGAATATGGGAGCACAAGGAGTTATTAGATAATAGCAATTTTGAAATCCAGCAGAGCATATGTTGGCAGTTCCTTAATAAAGAATAACTTCTACTGGTAAAAGAATCCACCTGCAATGCAACAGACCCAGGTCTGATCCCTGGGTCGGGAAGATCCCCTGGAGAAGGAAATGGCAACCCACCTCAGTATTCTTGTTCAGAGAATTCCACAGACAGAGGAGCTTAGGAGGCTACAGTCGTGGGGTCTCAAGGAGTTGGACACAACTGAGTGACTAACACCTCTACTACAAAGAATTATGTGCCGGAACTCTTAGCTCTGCCTTCTGAGTTCCTGGTTCTCATACTGAGGCATATTACTTCTTCCATAGAAAATGGCTAGTATCTGAAATTAATAGAGGTACTCCAGCTTTCTTTTGATTACCATTGGCATGGAATATCTTTTTCCATCCCTTCACTTTTAGATTAGCTAAGGCTTTATATATAAGGAGTTTTACTTATTTTTTTTTAATCTGGAAAATCTACCTTAAATTTGGTGACTATAAACCATTTAAATTGATTACTGATATATGTGCATTAAAATGGACTATCTTGCTCTTTTCTGTTGTATTTAGTCTTTGTTTCTTCTTCCTCCTTTTCCTGTCTTCACTTATTTGATCTAAATCATTCATTAATTAATATTTCCTTCATTTTTAACCTTTTTTTCTATTAAGAATCTCATCCAGGGTACCATATTTCATTTTGTCATCACGATGCCTTGTGTTCCTCATGAGTTTGTCGCATGCTTAGACTAGAGTTATGGGTTTTGTAGAGGAAGATCTTTCAGGCAAAATGTCATCTTTATAAGATCATTTAAAGAAGACATACTAATTAACCTGACTTATCACAGCTAATGTTTGTCTTGATCACCCAGCTAACATAGTGTTATCAGGTTTCTCTACTGTAATACTCTTTTTTTTTTGCTTCCAACTTTCTTACTGTGCTTTGGGAAAGAAGTCAGTATGCACAGCCCACATGTAGGGAGAAGAGTGTTATGATCCACCTCCTTGAGGGTAGGGTGAAAGTGAAATATCTCTTCCTCCCTTCTGGATTCTTCTGCTTAGGAGAAGAATCAGTTCAGTTTGGTCACTCAGTCGTGTCCGACTCTTTGCAACCCCATGAACCGCAGCATGCCAGGCCTCCCTGTCCATCACCAACTCCCGAAGTCTACCTAAACCCATGTCCATCGAGTTGGTGATGCCATCCAGCCATCTCATCCTCCGCCGTCCCCTTCTCCTCCTGCCCCCAATCCTTCCCAGCATTAGGGTCTTTTCCAATGAGTCAACTCTTCGCATGAGGTGGCCAAAGTATTGGAGTCTCAGGTTCAACAGCAGTCCTTCCGATGAACACCCAGGACTAATTCCTCATAAAATTATTTATTTAATAATAAATTTTATTAATAAAGATTTAGTTTTTAACCACTAACTAACATTCCATTATATGGAAGTATCATTGTTTATCCATTTGATTACTGACAGATATTTGGTTGATGCCAATTTGTGGCAATTATGAAGAAAGATCATGTAAACATTTGCATGTGGGCATAGCTTTTTGAAGTCAGTTAAGTAAATATCTGGGAGAAGACAATGGCACCCCACTCCAGTACTCTTGCCTGGAAAATCCCATGGACAGAAGAGCCTGGTGGGCTGCCGTCTATGGGGTCGCACAGAGTCGGACACGACTGACGCAACTTAGCAGCAGCAAGTAAATATCTATGAGTACAATCGCTGGAATGTATAAGATTAGTCTTAGTTTTGTAAGAAACTGCTCTCTGTCTTCCAAAGCAGCTATATTCTTTTGAATTTTCACTGGCAATGAAAAGGAGGTATTATTGCTCTGCATCATCTTGATCAATTGATATTTTATTGTTAGGCATTCTAACGGGTGTGTCATAGTTAGATAAACTTTCAAAATTAATTTTATCTGCTTTATCAGCTGATCATGTATACTTCTTGTTAAACTTTTTAGTACTTGTTCTCATGTTTACAATAAACTTTTAAAATTAATCTAAAGCCACTTTCAAATAATACTATGTTGTCTCATATGTAGTGAAGATACCATATAGCAAAATCTTTTCAACTCCTCCATCCTTTGCCTTGTGACATTGTTATTCATTTCAGTTTTATGTATATTTTAAATAACCTATATGCTGTTAATATCATTACTTTAAATATTTGTCTTTTATATAAATTAATAATAGGAAGCATTAAAGGTTATATTTGACTTCATTCTTTCTTTTTTGAATGTTCTTCAAGATTCTTGCATTGATCAGTTTTCTTCTAACAGAAGAACTTGACATTTCTATACGATAGGACTTTGGGGAAATCTATATTTCTTTTCACCTTTGAAGGAACATTTCTTTGGATTTAGAATTTTTGCCTGGCATTTTGTTTTTACTTTTGTTATTGTTTGTTTTTCTGTAAGCACATCAGACTTTGATTCTCTTGTTTTTTGTATGGCCTTTACTTAAAAGTTGGCTGTAATTGTTCTCTTTGTTTCTCTGCAGGTAATGATTCATCCACATGGGTACCTTCAAGAATTTGTTTTTTTTTTCCTGTAATTTTTATGCTATGTGCCTAGTGTTTTGTTTTTTGTTTTTCGTTTACTTTATCTTGTCTTTGTGTTCATCTTATTGGCATTTTCTGAGCTTTTTGGGTTTACTGCCCATCACTAGTTTTAGAAAATGTTTAGCCATTATTACCTGGAGACTGCTGATGAACCCTGGCATGATATTCTCCATTTCTGTTACTATGTCACTGATTTCCCATATTTCCTGTGATTCTTTGTTATATTTGCCATCTCTCTGTTTATGTTACTCATCTAACCTTGCATGTTATTTACGTTTTACATTAGAGCCTTTAACATACCAATCATATTTATTTAAAAAATTCTACTCTGATATCTGATTCTGGTTCTGATTAATGCTTTTCTACTTATGGCTTTCTTTTTCCCCTTGCCTTTCAACTCACCTTGTAGTTTTATTGTTGTTTTATAGAGAAATAGATGCTGAAGCAAACTGGCATTTAGTGTGAGAATTTTTTACCTGGGCCAAAAGTTGGTCTGTGTATTATATTTGTTGTATTTATGGATGCCAAAAGCTTGAAATTTCTTTAGTGACCTTATTCTGTTTCTCCTCTTGGCTTTGGAGCTTCTCTTTGTGCTTCTCCTGGGGAGGCTGTGTCTCCTAGCTATAATCCACTCTCCCAGCTGTACTCTCTCCCAGCTGTAATCCACTATTATTTTTACAGTAGGCTTATTAACCTGATGATAGAGTAAGGAGAAGTGGGGAGGGTTTTCTAATCTTCTGAATAATTCTGTTATTTTGAGTGAATATCAAGTCTCTGTATGAAAGATGTGGCATTCATTGTGTTTCTATTTATTCTCTAGGAAAATAACTCTCCCCTCACCCTCACCCCCACCCCCATGCTTCTTAATCCCTTTTTATCTGCAGTATGTCTCCAGTATCCTGTCTGTGTTCTAAACCTTTCTCCCCTGTAGATTATTACTTTTATATCATTTTTTTCTTATGTAAAACAGGGAGGCTGAACGGGGCTGGAGCACTGCATAGCCACATTCTATTCCTTTAGGTGGGATGGGATTTCACTATCGCCCTCTGCAGATTTCCTTCCTGAGATAAAGTTCTGTAGAAAGTTCCAGTCAGATTTCACAATGGTTATTCTTTTCTTCTCTTTACCCATCTGCAGTCATGGGGAATGCTGTCTTCAGATTTGCCCATTTCTCACTGTGAGAGGCTGGTGGAGTTTTTGGAATAAAGCTTGTGAAAGTGTGGAGACCTCCCTTGACTGCAGCTCCCAGTACTTTCTTCTTATACTAGCACACACTTGGGCAGTAACCATTTATCAGTATTTTTTATTTATGTGTACCTGAATGTGTCCAGGATCCAGATAGGCAACTCTTGGGTCCTGTGTCTCCCTAGATGTATTTGTCTTTCCAGATTTTGGAATGATAATTTACCCTAAAACCTCAGTTATCTGATGGAATAAATAAGAGTTTTTGTTCTTCCATTTTTATAACTTTTCTCATTGAAAGAACAGGAATGCTTACTTCAGAGTCTTTACAATTCTGAGCTTAACACAAAGCTTCTTGGTAAGCTTTTAAATAACGTTCTCTGTAGTATACTGAAACGGGTATGACATTTCAAATTTCTTTAATATAGGCCATTATAGAGGTGAAATTTCATTCAACTATTGAAGAAAACTATTAGAAACATTCCTCAAAGCATTTGAGCAACCTATTAAATCTAAATATCAGTTTTATGAGCCCAGGTTTATCTTTTTCCAACATACTATCTCTTTATTCTTAATCCAACATCTTTAGAATTTATTTTCACGCACATTTCCTGGGCATTTTACATATAAATTTTCTAAGTAATGCAGTTCATTTGATATATATTGCAGCTTCTCAGGGGTCATACTTTGAATCTCACCCTCACAGTCTGCCGAGACGGGTCTTGTTATAGGTCCTAAAGCAATAGGGGTGATGTGTATAGGGGTGATAATGCTCTGAATAATCATTTCCTTGTACTATACTTACTTCATAGAAGAGTTTTTAAATTTGTTAGGCAATGGTAATAGTATTGTACTCAGAAGAGGAAGATCTGCTTTGAATTTACAAGTCAAATGCACCTGCTTCATCAGACTCTTCCCAAGTACCCCCATCCTAAATTCCAGGGTCCTCTTCCTCCCCAGTGGACACCTTAACTTTGACATAAAAAACATCGCAAATTTGGAAATTCAACATGTTGTCATTTAGCCATCTGCATGATTAGACTTTGAATTTGGTTTTCAGAACTCTCAATCCTGTAGCTATAGATGATAAGTTTTATTTGGGGGCAATCACAGAAACTTCTGAGTCTCTAAAATTGCTCTTGACCTGGAAATTTAAAGCCCTGAGTTCATAACGTTATTCTGAGATTTCCAGTGAATTGAAAGTAACAAATCAACCATAATTACTCCTTATTTTCACTATAATGTTTTATGACAGCATCTGCTTCTATAGGTATTTGATTACAATCATTAATAGATGATCATTTAATTAGTTTCTTGGCCACTGCATGTCATAGACCAATGCTATTTCATTTACTACCGAGAGCAGATTAAGTTAAAGCCTCTAAATTTAATCATATCAGGGAATAACTTTCATATCACCCATAATTAATTCTGAGAAGCTGTCCTTAAAGTCCTTTTCCTCTGAAACTGTTTCCAGTATCAACTCCAGAGTTCAGAGAAAGGGAACCATCAGGGATGATATAATACAATGTGTTACTATAACAATTTGGTCACACAGAATTTTGGAAGTTGGTAAAATGGTCTCAATTTGTCTGTTCCTTCTAACTCTGCTTATGTCCTATGAAAGATATAGGACAAGTTGTTTGGATGGACAGATATGTTTGAAATGAGGTAAAGATTCAACTGGATCACGTGAGGAAAGAGCAGGAAACTGAATCTCTCTCTCTCACTGGAACATGTGTTAACCTCTCCATTTTCAAGCCTCCAAATTTACTGCCACAGTTGATATTCAAAATAGGCTGGGGTTCTAGCTATATACCCACCCTAGGATCTAGCCCAGGGTTTAGAAATAGTAAAGCAAGAGATTCCACATATCTGGACCAACTAGTATGACTGTTACCTACAGCAACAAGATGAACCAGAACATCTGCAAAACTGTATATAACCTCCAACAGGTCCTGACCTAAATTGACCTTCTGAGAGTATAAATGACTGCTGCTTTATTCCACCTTCCAAGGTTCTTACTTAGATTTTTCTAGTGATAAGATGAACCAGGAACATGCAGGGCTTGAGATTCTGAGAAATAAAGAATGTAATGTAATTATATTAATCACTGAATGGGAATACCTGAAAGAATAATAGTATTAAGTTTGGGTTTATTTTATTTTTGTTTTCTTCCCTGGTGGGTTAAATATCAGCAAGTGATGCTAATTATCACAGATCTGTGTTTGCTACCTCTAATCTCTTAGTGATTTTCCAAAACTGCTTTGTTCCAAGGAATGTTCCCTGGCTGACAGATTTAGAAACAAAGCTTTCTCCTTGGCTCTTTGGCTTCTTATCTGTTGTGACAGATCTATTATCCAAGTTGCCTTCTCAGATCCAACTTGTCATTGAACATCAACGCATTTATTCAATTATAAATATATCAGTACTTGATAGACATGTATCAGGGACATGGAAGGAGCTTAATAAATACCAAGAAGCATTTTTAAAACCTACTGTTTTTAATACCTAATAAATGTGACAGAATCTAAGTCCCCAGAATTCTTAGTGTTCTTTGAACGTATGAGCCAGATTTGGGGACTGAAGAAGTGTCACATGGGCACCCAGACAGCCTGACCTGCTGATCTTGCCATCTAGCAGCACAGCAGGAGGCCCACTGCCAGCAACGCTCTTCTTGTCAGGCTGGCAGAAGCTGAAACTGAAAAAAAGCAAAGCAATTCTCTAATTTTCACAAAGCTGTGTTATGGACTGGAGCCTTGAATCCCACACTTTAAGTATCTGAGATTTCCCTCTGTTCTCTTGGATTTTAACTCTGCAAGGTTAGCAGTTTTGTCTTGTTTCCTATCTTCCTCTTTTTGTTTCTCTGCAAAAAATGCTATGAAACACGTTTGAATTTTATGAAGTATTTATTTTAGTATACCCATATATACTGTTTGTCAAACACATACAGTGGATGTGAAGCATTTATATGGACTTTAAAGCAGGGCCATAGTTTCTTAAATTAGACATCCTATAAATGAAAGGGAGACATGTGTTAGCTGAAATGAAGGAAGGTTGGCTGGGAGGGGACTTTCTCCTCTGTTTCCTTGAGTTAATCTGGAGGCTGCTGATTTATAGGCTCCTTTGATGGATCATCTTCCTCTTGAGCAGGAAGAGAGTCAAACCTCTTGCTAAACCAGGTAAATTAATTACTGTAAGTTATCCTCTGAAATTAAAGCCCCACAAAAATGAGTCAAGTTTCATGTTTTCCAGTGAAAACAGCAGAGGCCTGGCTTTTTAACTGCCTTGGCAATGAATTCCAGATGAATGTTAGAATGACTCAGGAAGCTTTTTAAGCAATGATGATGTCCAGCACCGTAATTCTTAACATTTCCTAGTATTTCAAAATATTTAAGTGTAATATCTTAGATATAGTAATTTTTTAAAGCTCCCAGGTGATTTTTTTTTTTTCCAGCCAAGATTAAGAGCCACTGGTTTGCCTTTTCCAGAGAGCTTGATGATAATCTAGAGTAATCTAGAAGTATCATTGGGCCCAATTGAAGTTTCTTGATTCTTTTCACTGTCAAATAAGCATCATGTATAGCTCAGAGATATAGCCACACTGAGATACACACACACACACACACACACACACACAAATGTATTACAAGAGATTCAGACAGTAGAGATACATGCACATCCACAAGGAAACACATGTATAGGTATACCTCTTGGCATACACTGACATGGACAAACAGTGTCATAGAGAGGTTCATGCTGAAACAGAGATGCTGATATATGACAGAGAAATATTTTGTTTTTCTTATTTGAGTGGGGTGAATGATTAACCTCACTCTCATGCCTTTTCCACCCCTGCTCCACACTCAGAGAATACTGGCTACCTGCACACAGTCTCAGCATGTAGGAATTTTTTCCTAACTATTATGATATGTATCACTTTTTTATATTTTCACTTATTATTTTATAATTGTTTGAAATCCTCTCTCCCCTTTATATGAGCTTCTCTGGTGGCTCAGACAGTAAGGAATACATGTGTGATGTGGGAGACCTGAGTTTGATCCATGGGTTGGGAAGCTCCCCTGGAGGAGGGCATGGCAATCCACTCAAGTATTCTTGCCTGGAGAAGCCCTATGAACAGAGGAACCTGGCGGGCAACAGTCCATGGGGTTGCAGTGAGTTGGACTTGACTGAGTGACTAAGCTCCCCTCTCTGATTTCTTCTTCAACAGAGCAATTCATGATTCCTATGTCAGATTCTGGATTTTTTTTTTTTTTAATAGTGCAGAATTTGGGAGTTAAGAAAAAAAGCCAGGAGCCTAAGTTGATGTGAATGGCAAATAGCTGTGGCAAAGATTGAAGGAGGTAGGGAGAAAACTTATGAGCCTGCTCATTAGGTGCTAAGTTAAAAAGAGATGTTTTGCCCCAGAATTAACTGAAATAAAGGAAAAGAGAATACATTGAGGATATTCCACAATAAGTATGCAAACTTAAGTATGAGAGATATTAAAAAAAATAAATTTTCTGAGTGGTTTCAATAACTCATGTTGATATTTACAAGGAGACTACAAGTCGGGTTTAAATTAATTTGAAGTCACTTTTGGTTGTGATAATGAAATCTCTTAAAGTGTGACTCAATGTCAGGACTGTAACAAAGATCTGCTTAGTTTGAAATGATCGATTTAATTCTTGGGAATTTCTTTTGTTGCCCCTAAACCTTTCTCCCAAAGATATTGTTTGTGTCTGAATAGCAGAGACTCTGCCCCATTCCTCCTATAGGAACTCTTCACTGCCTTAGATGTATTATTCACTCTGTAATCATCTGTTAGTATAAATGAGTGTGTTTTGCATATTATCATATTATCACCTTCTTAACTAGCTGATAATGAGCACTGTATTTAAGTCCTATGCTAAGATTGATAAATGTCTTATTTAATCCCACAAATCAGCCTAGGCTCATGAGGGATTGTTGCAATAATCCTTGCTAGAGATGGCCAGTTAATGAGCTAGGCCATAGTCTAGCTCATAAAACTTAGCCTTAATCCCCTGTATAATATTATAAATTGAATATTCATTGGAAGGACTGATGCTAAGCTGAAACTGCAATACTTTGGCCACCTGATGTGAAGAACTAACTCTTTGGAAAAGACCCTGATGCTGGGAAATATTGAAGGCAGGAAGAAACAGGGAAGGTAAAGGATGAGATGGTTGGATGGCATCACTGACTCAATGGACATGAGTTTGAGCAAGCTTCAGGAGTTGGTGATGGACAGGGAAGTCTGGTGTGCTACAGTCCATGGGGTCACAAAGAGTTGGACACAACTGAGCAACTGAACGGATAATATTATACTTATTTATCTTTTGGACAAACATTGATTGAGCACTTGTTAGCCCTTATTCTCCTTCAGATATGACTGCTATCCTATAGTTACTAAATGGTGGAATTGAAATTTGAGCCCAAGGAGCATGACTTTGGCATTTATACTCTTAACCAGTGCACTGTAAATTTTTTTAAAAAAAGAAATAAAAGAACCCAAGTGGGAGAAAAGATGTATACGGTCAGGCAGAAAGCCTTGAAGCCTTATGGCCATTCACTAGGAGAGGTTGCTGATTCTTCAGAGACCACCTCAAATACGCTGTTGTTATCCAGAGTTAGGGTCAATTAAAAGCTTCCTTTTATTTTATTTTATTTTTAAACTTTACAATATTGTATTAGTTTTGCCAAATATAAGTCCCTCTAGCTCTCTCCTTCCTATAAGGAAGGAGAAAACAGTTAACTTCATGAAATTTCTACTATATGCTATGCCCTCAGCAACATGAACTGTCTTATTTACTGTACAAAAAGTAGTACCACAAGAAGTGGTACTTGTTAACTTTTTACAAAAGGCGATGGAGGCTCACAATTGTTGGTCACAGTGATATTTTCTGCAGTAGTAAATGTTAGGAAAAATACAAATGCCCAATAATAATAATAAATAGTTATATAACTATTGTATAGCCCATTCCAATAGCAGTTCAAAGGCAATTTAATGTCATATGAAAATGTTCAGGGTATAATATTCACTGAAAAAAATCAAAGTACCAGCTTATTTGCATGGTATGATCTGAGTTTTATGTATAAAAATTACTCACTTGGTACAGGGAAAATGAAATGGACCTAAAGTAAGGAGACTTTGCTCAAGAATGAGCGTTCATATTTCATATATCCTGAGCAGTAAAAGCTACAGTACTCTCTGCCCTTTGGACTGTTGCTTATTAGATATGCTGCTCCCATCAGTCTCAATCTCTGGCTGATATCCCTAAATTCAGAATTTTGTTAGCAACCAGGCCACCTGCCAGAATCTTCCTGCCAGTGTCCTTGGCTCTCTCTAGATCTTCTCTTCTAGTTTGCCCTTGCCTCATCATACACTAGCCTGACATAATCCATGTATATCCTTTTTTCTTTTTTCTCATACATTTGTTTGACAGAGGAAGCAGCTAATGATTCAAGCCCAAAACTGCTGACTCTGTAGCACAATATACTTTGACAAATGTGCTCTGAGTCAACACTCTCCATGAAAAATTAGGACAAACTTCAACTTAAAAAAAAAAAAAAAAGACCATACATTCCCAAATTGTGTCCTTCCTTTTGGCCATAGGAAAACACTTTCTCTTTGTTTATAATTTTTATTTCTTCTTATCAGGAATAACTTACATAAAACACTTCAGTTTCATGTGTACACTGTAATGATTTGCTATTTATATATACTGTGAGTGATATCAGTTCAGTTCAGTCACTCAGTCATGTCCGACTCTTTGAGACCCCATGAATTGCAGCACGCCAGGCCTCCCTGTCCATCACCAACTCCCAGAGATCACTCAGACTCACGTCTATCGATTCAGTGATGCCATTCAGCCATCTCATCCTCTGTCGTCCCCTTTTCCTCTTGCCCTCAATCCCTCCCAGCATCAGAGTCTTTTCCAGTGAGTCAACACTTCACATGGTACTGGAGTTTCAGCTTCAGCATCATTCCCTCCAAAGAAATTCCAGGTCTGATCTCCTTCAGAATGGACTGGTTGGATCTCCTTGCAGTCCAAGGGACTCTCAAGAGTCTTCTCCAACACCACACTTCAAAAGCATCAATTCTTCGGCGCTCAGCCTTCTTCACAGTCCAACTCTCACATCCATACATGACCACTGGAAAAACCATAGCCTTGACTAGATGGACCTTTGTTGGCAAAGTAATGTCTCTGCTTTTGAATATGCTATCTATGTTGGTCATAACTTTCCTTCCAAGAAGTAAGCATCTTTTAATTTCATGGCTGCAGTCACCATCTGCAGTGATTTAGGAGCCCAAAAAAAATAAAGTCTGACACTGTTTCCATTGTTTCCCCATCTATTTCCAATGAAGTGATGGGACTGGATGCCATGATTTTCGTTTTCTGAATGTTGAGCTTTAAGCCAACTTTTTCACTCTCCTCTTTCACTTTCATCAAGAGGCTTTTTAGTTCCTCTTCACTTTCTGCCATAAGGGTGGTGTTATTTGCATATCTGAGGCTATTGATATTTCTCCCGGCAATCTTAATTACAGCTTGTGTTTCTTCCAGTCCAGCATTTCTCATGATGTACTCTGCATAGAAGTTAAATAAACAGGGTGACAATATACAGCCTTGACATACTCCTTTTCCTATTTGGAACCAGTCTGTTGTTCCATGTCCGGTTCTAACTGTTGCTTCCTGACCTGCATACGGATTTCTCAAGAGGCAGGTCAGGTGGTCTGGTATTCCCATCTCTTTCAGAATTTCCCACAGTTTATTGTGATCCACACAGTCAAAGGCTTTGGCATAGTCAATAAAGCAGAAATAGATGTTTTTCTGGAACTCACTTGCTTTTTCCATGATCCAGCGGATGTTGGCAATTTGATCTCTGGCTCCTCTGCCTTTTCTAAAACCAGCTTGAACATCAGGAAGTTCTCAGTTCACGTATTGCTGAAGCCTGGCTTGGAGAATTTTGAGCATTACTTTACCAGCGTGTGAGATGAGTGCAGTTGTGCGGTAGTTTGAGCATTCTTTGGCATTGCCTTTCTTTGGGATTGGAATGAAAACTGACCTTTACCAGTCCTGTGGCCCCTGCTGAGTTTTCCAAATTTGCTGGCCTATTGAGTGCAGCACTTTCACAGCATCATCTTTCAGGATTTGAAATACCTCAACTGGAATTCCATCACTTCCATTAGCTTTGTTCGTAGTGATGCTTTCTAAGACCCACTTGACTTCACATTCCAGGATGTCTGGCTCTAGGTGAGTGATCACACCATCGTGATTATCTTGGTCGTGAAGATCTTTATTGTACAGTTCTTCTGTGTATTCTTGCCACCTCTTCTTAATATCTTCTGCTTTTGTTAGGTCCATACCATTTCTGTCCTTTATCGAGCCCATCTTTGCATGAAATATTCCTTTGGTATCTCTGATTTTCTTGAAGGGATCCCTAGTCTTTCCCATTCTGTTGTTTTCCTCTATTTCTTTGCATTGATCGTTGAGGAAGGCTTTCTTATCTCTTCTTGCTATTCTTTGGAACTCTGCATTCAGATGCTTATATCTTTCCTTTTCTCCTTTGTTTTTCACTTCTCTTCTTTTCACAGCTATTTGCAAGGCCTTCCCAGGCAGCCATTTTGCTTTTTTGCATTTATTTTCCAAGGATGATCTTGATCCCTGTCTCCTGTACAATGTCATGAACCTCATTCCATAGTTCATCAGGCACTCTATCTATCAGATCTAGGCCCTTAAATCTATTTCTCACTTCCACTGTATAATCATAAAGGATTTGACTTAGGTCATACTGAATGGTCTAGTGGTTTTCCCTACTTTCTTCAATTTCAGTCTGAATTTGGCAATAAGGAGTTCATGATCTGAGCCACAGTCAGCTCCTGGTTTTGTTTTTGTTGACTGTATAGAGCTTCTCCATCTTTGGCTGCAAAGAATATAATCAATCTGATTTCAGTGTTGACCATCTGGTGATGTCTATGTGTAGAGTCTTCTCTTGTGTTGTTGGAAGAGGGTGATATATTGTTTTGCCTATTCATAATGTAAAAGGATATAACACATGCTTTTGAAATGTGGTGCTGAAGGAGACTCTTGAGAGTCTCTTGATAACAGGGAAATCAAACCAGTCAATCCTAAAGGAAATCAATCCTGAATATTCATTGGAAAGACTGATGCTGAAACTCCAAAACTTTGGCCATCTGATGTGAAGTGCTAACTCATTGGAAAAGACCCTGATGCTGCGAAAGGGCAGGAGGAAAAGGGGGCGGGAGAGGAGGAGATGATTGGATGGCATCATCGACTCAAAGAATTTGAGTCTGAGCAAACTCCAGAAGATAGTGAAGGACAGGAAACCTGGTGCAGTGCAGTCCATACAGTCGCAAAGAGCTGGACACGACTGAACAACAATGAGAAGTATACTGTAGATGATCACCATAAGTCTATTAGATATCCATCACCATACATGGTTACAAAATTTATTTTTCTTGTGATAACTTTAAGACTTATCTCTTAGTAACTTCGGGGAAGGCAATGGCACCCCACTCCAGTACTCTTGCCTGGAAAATCCCATGTATGGAGGAGCCTGGTAGGCTGCAGTCCATGGGGTCGCTAAGAGTCAGATACGACTAAGCGACTTCCCTTCCACTTTTCACTTTCATACATTGGAGAAGGAAATGGCAACCCACTCCAGTGTTCTTGCCTGGAGAATCCCAGGGACAGGGGAGCTTGGTGGGCTGCCATCTATGGGGTTGCACAGAGTCGGACACAACTGAAGTGACTTAGCACTTAGCACTTAGTAACTTTCAAATATGCAGCACAGTCTTACAATAACTTTATATGATCATCATGCTGGACATTATATCTGGTGACTGTTTTATAACTGGAAGCTTGTTCTTTGATTTTTTCTTTTTAAAACACATTTTGGCCATTCCCCCCACCCAAGTCTGTTCTATCATTGAGGTTGGATTTTTTTTCTTTTTAGATTCCACACATATAAGAGATCATATGCTATTTATTTTTCTCTGACTTTTTTCACTTAACATAAAGACTTGAGGTCCATCTCTGTTGTCTCATATGGCAAGATTTCATTCCTTTTATGGCCAAATAATATGTTATTGTGTGTGGGGGTATATATATATATATATATATGGGTGCCACATTTTAAAAATCATTTTATTTGTTTATGGGCATTTAGTTTGTATCCATATCTTGACTATCTTAAATAATGATGAAACGAGCATGAGGGGCATATATCTTTTTGAGAAAGTGTTTTTGATTTTCTCAGTCAAATACCCAGAGGTAGAATTGCTGAATGTTATGGTAGTTCTATTTTTAATAGATGTACCAATTCACATTCTCGCCAATAGAGCATAGGATTTCCCTATTTCCACATCCTTGCTAATACCTGTGTTTGTCTTTTTAATGATAGCCATTCTTACAGGTGTGGGATTATATCTCACTGTTGTTTTGATTTGTGTTATCCTTTCCTCATTGTATACTACTGATTCCTTTGTGTGAATTAATTGACTATATTTGTGAGGTTATTTTTGGGCTATCTATTTTGTTCCATTGATCTGTATCTTTTTATTCCACTACCATACTATTTTGTTTCTTAAACTTTATAATATAGTGTGAAATCAGGGGCTATGATCCCTCCATCTTTGTTCTTTCTCAGATTGCCTTGGCTTTTCAGACTCTTTGGTGATTTCATATGAATTTTGGAATTGTCTGTGAAAACACCATTGGAATTTTGATAGGATTATGTTAAAACTGTAGAATGCTTTGGCTGGTATGGATATACAGAAAATATTTCCATTTATTTCTGTGTCCTTCATTTTCTTTCTTTTTGTAGTTTTCAGTATACTGGTTTTGCCTCATTGCTTAAATTTATCCCAAGGTATTGTATTATTTTTGATGCAATTGTAAATGGAATTGTTCTCTTAATTTTTTTCCTGATAGTTTAGTATTAGTGTGTAGAAATGCAACAGATTTCTGTATGTTGATTTGGTATTCTGCAGTCTTGCTGATTGATTTATTCTAAATTCTCAGGTGGCATCTGTAGGGTTTTCTGTATATGATATCATCTTGTTTTGTAATAATGACAGTTTTACTTCTTCCTTTTCAATTTAGCGACTTTTTTCCCCATTGCCCAATTACTCTAGTTAGGACTTCCAATAATAGGTTGAATAAAAATTACAGGAATGAGCATCCTTGTCTTCTTCCTGATTTTAGAGAAAAAGTTTTAAGCTTTTCACTGTTATTACTGTGGGCTTGTCCTATATGGCCTTTATTAATGTTCCTCTATACCTATTTGTTGAACATTTTTGTCATAAGTGAATGCTGAATTTTGTCATCTTTTTCATCTTTTGAGATGATCATGTGATTTTTATCCTGTATTATGTCAATCACATAAATTGATTTTGCAGATGTTGAACTATCCTTGTATCCCTTGTAGTGACTTTTGATTTTATATCTCATGCAATTATAGAAGGTCCATACTAGGACTATGCAATGGAAGTACACAAACCACACATGTACTATACATATGTAATTTAAAATTTTCTAGTATATGCATTAAGATATGTGGCTACTTTTGAGGTAAATGAAATAAAAAGAAACTGGTCATCTTAATAATGCATTGTAATTCAATTATCTAAAATATTAGTTCAACAAATAATGAACATTGAAATGGAAAACTTCATATCCTAGGTTTTATGCTAAGTTACAGAATTCAGTTAGTATTTATTCTTAAAAAACATTTCAACTTGGACTAGTCATATTTCAAGTACCAGCCTGACATATTTGGCTACTAGTTACTGTCTTATTTTTGTTGTTGTTTAGTCACTCACTGGTGTCTGACTCTTCTGCAATTGCATGGACTGTAGCCTGCCAGCCTCTTCAGTTCTTGGGATTTCCCAGGCAAGAATACTGGACTGGGTAGCCATGCACTTCTCCAGCTACTGTGTAGGATAGCAGAAATCTATACCCAATATTCTTGTTCTTACTGCTCAGTTTACCTAATTTAAATTTGGGTGAAAGGTTAATGAGCACTCAATCCAAAAGTGAATTGTCAGAAATCTCTTTATCTTAACAGAGAATTTAGCCACAGAGCCTCTGTTAATGACTTAATGGGCAAGAGATAATGTATTTTGTAAGGGGCAAGTTTTCCATTTGTTTAATTAAATAAAGACAGAGGTTAAAGTTACTAATACTTGACTTAACTTTAAGAGGTAACTATAGGGGCCTTCACTGTTTCTCTGAAACACCGGAGCAAAACCTTGCTAGGAAGAAATAACAGCCACCCAAGTCAGTAGCAGGGCTTCCCTGCTGGCTCACTGTTAAAAAATCTGCTGCCAATGCAGGAGATGTGAGTTCAACCCCTGGATTGGATCGGGAAGATTCCCCTGGAGGAGGACACGGCAACCTACTCTAGTATTCCTGCCTGGGAAATTCCATGGACAGAGGAACCTGGTGGACGACAGTCCATTGGGGTTGTAAAGATGTCAGACACAACTGAGCAACTAAACAATGACAGCGAAGTCAGTAGCAAGGGGCCTGCTGGGCATTTTCACAGCCTCTTCGGGGGAAAGTTTCCCTTCTACAGTGATACTTAGAAGTTATTTAGGCAAAAGTTTACACAGTTCTGCAGAGTTCATAGATGATCTGCATATCAGCTGTCAGTGATTGCACAGGGTAGACGTTTCCTTTTCTTTCTTTAATCATTTTGTACATAGAATATGCCAATATAGTCACAGTTTTGTAATTGTTATCATATTTTATCCACAGAACCAGTAGGGAGCTGAAAATGGGAAGGAATGGGCTTACTTCAGTTCAGTTCAGTTCAATCGCTCAGTCATGTCCGACTATTTGCAACCCCATGAATCGCAGCACGCCAGGCCTCCCTGTCCATCACCAACTCCCAGAGTTCACCCAGACTCATGTCCATCGAGTCAGTGATGCCATCCAGCCATCTCATCCTCTGTCGTCCCCTTCTCTTCTTGCCCCCAATCCCTCCCAGCATCAGAGTCTTTTCCAATGAGTCAACTCCTCGCATGAGGAGGTCAAAGTACTGGAGTTTCAGCTTTAGCATCATTCCTTCCAAAGAAATCCCAGGGCTGATCTCCTTCAGAATGGACTGCTTGGATCTCCTTGCAGTCCAAGGGACTCTCAAGAGTCTTCTCCAACACCACAGTTCAAAAGCATCAATTCTTCAGTGCTCAGCCTTCTTCACAGTCCAACTCTCACATCCATACATGACCACAAGAAAAACCATAGCCTTGACTAGATGGACCTTTGTTGGCAATGTAATGTCTCTGCTTTTTAATATGCTATCTACGTTGGTCATAATTTTCCTTCCACGGAGTAAGCGTCTTTTAATTTCATGGCTGCAGTCACCATCTGCAGTGATTTTGGAGCCCAAAAAAATAAAGTCTGACACTGTTTCCACTGTTTCCCCATCTATTTCCCATGAAGTGGTGGGACTGGATGCTGTGATCTTAGTTTTCTGAATGTTGAGCTTTAAGCCAACTTTTTCACTCTCCACTTTCACATTCATCAAGAGGCTTTTGAGTTCCTCTTCACTTTCTGCCATAAGGGTGGTGTCATCTGCTTATCTGAGGTTATTGATATTTGTCCTGGCAATCTTGATTCCAGCTTGTGCTTCTTCCAGTCCAGGGTTTCTCATGATGTACTCTGCATAGAAGTTAAATAAGCAGGGTGACAATATACAGCCTTGACGTACTCCTTTTCCTATTTGGAACCAGTCTGTTGTTCCATGTACAGTTTTAACTGTTGCCTCCTGACCTGCATACAGATTTCTCAAGAGGCAGGTCAGGTGGTCTGGTATCCCCATCTCTTTCAGAATTGTCCACAGTTTATTGTGATCCACACAGTCCAAGGCTTTGGCATAGTCAATAAAGCGGAAACAGATGTTTTTCTGGAACTCTCTTGCTTTTTCCATGATCCAGCAGATGTTGGAAATTTGATCTCTCGTTTCTCTGCCTTTTCTAAAACCAGCTTGAACATCAGGAAGTTCACGGTTCACATATTGCTAAAGCCTTGCTTGGAGAATTTTGAGCATTACTTTACTAGCATGTGAGATGAGTGCAATTGTGTGGTAGTTTGAGCATTCTTTGGCATTGCCTTTCTTTGGAATTGGAATGAAAACTAACCTTTTCCAGTCCTGTGGCCACTGCTGAGTTTTCCAAATCTGCTGGCATATTGAGTGTGGCACTTTCACAGCATCATCTTTCAGGATTTGAAATAGCTCCACTGGAATTCCATCACCTCCATTAGCTTTGTTCATAGTGATGCTTTCTAAGGCCCACTTGACTTCACATTCCAGGATGTCTGGCTCTAGGTCAGTGATCATAATATCATGATTATCTTGGTCGTGAAGATCTTTTTTGTACAGTTCTTCTGTGTATTCTTGCCACCTCTTTTTAATATCTTCTGCTTCTCCTAGGTCCATACCATTTCTGTCCTTTATCGAGCCCATCTTTGCATGAAATGTTCCCTTGATATCTCTAATTTTCTTGAAGAGATCTCTAGTCTTTCCCATTCTGTTGTTTTCCTCTATTTCTTTGCATTGATCGCTGAGGAAGGCTTTCTATCTCTTCTTGTGCGGCTTACTTACTACTGAATATTTTCCTTTGTTTCAGAGCTACTTGGTCATAATCTGTAAGCAAGTCTGGTACCACACAATATCATTACATATCCAACATATTGACCCTTGCTCTTGAAAGAATTTTGTATCTGTTCATATCTTTTCTTATATATTACATTATATTCTCTGTTAATTCCTTCTTTGTGAACTATATTAGGCACTTGTCTTTATTTTACAGATAAAGAAAGCAATACTCAAGAGGTTATGAATGGCTTACCCTATGTTTGTTTATCACTTTGCAAATTATCTTCCACACTATTGCTAGGGTGATGCCATGTGGTAGAAAATCTGTGTATGTAAAACCCTAACCAAAAGATTCCCTGCTGCTATCTGACTATAATATAACCTCCTTGATTTGACCCATGCATGCCTCTTTGATCTGAGCCCTTATCCCTCTCTTAAGCTTAATTTCTCACCTCTACACACTCAGAAGGCTACTCAATACTAGCATATGGAGAATAATCATAATGTATGTTACTGAGTGGTCTCTGTATCCTAGGTATTATTTTGAATGGTTTCCATGTATTAGCTTATTCATTGAAAGCATAGGAAGTACTTAGTATTCTCCCCACTCATTTTAATTAGTTGTATCAGCTGTTTACACCCTATAACAGGTAACCACTATGAAAAACAAAGTTTTTATATTTCTACCCCTTAGGAATTCCCCTCTTGCCCCATTTGAGCCAATTCCTCATTAAAATGAGATTTCAGATTTTAAGAGCTCTGTATTTTATTGTATAGTATTTAAATTTTAAAAGGATAACACAGGCATAAAGCATATTGACTTCATAAGTGCGCCCAGCAATTAGATTTCTTATTCAATTTCTTACTCAAGTTTCATTCTCCTTCCCCTACCCCTTCACTCCCAGGATTACCTGATTCTTGATCAGACACTGAAAAATAATCTAGGAATGATATATTATGGCCAAATTCAATTACTTACCATCTTGACGAATTTTGGACAAATATTCAAAGATTTGAAACAAATATCTTTTAAATACTATGTGTATCTATCCTGCACTTCTTGGATGTTAGGCACACTTACTGTGTAGCAATTTATGTAAAGATCAAGGTCAAGGGTGTAAGTTAATGATAAAGGTCAAGAATGTGGGTCTTGGGGAAATGCAAATCCAAACCACAGTGAGCTATTACCTCACACCTGTTATTAATAAAATCAGTTCAGTTCAATCGCTCAGTCATATCTGACTCTTTGAGACCCCATAGACTGCAGCATGCCAGGCCTCCCTGTCCATCACCAACTCCTGGAATTTACCCAAACTCATGTCCGTTGAGTCGGTGATGTCATCCAACCATCTCATCCTCTGTCATCCCCTTCTCCTCCTGCCTTCAATCTTTCCCAGCATCATGGTCTTTTCAAATGAGTCAGCTCTTCACATCAGGTGGCCAAAGTATTGGAGTTTCAGCTTCAACATCAGTCCAAATAGCTATCACCAAAAAAGACAAGCGAGTTGGCCAGGATGGGGAGAAAAATGGACACTTGCACACTGTTGGTGGGAATGTAAATTGGTACAGCCACAATGAAAACAGTATGATGTTTCCTCAGAAAATTAAAAATAGAACCATATGATCCTGCAGTCCTACTTCTAGGTATATATCCGAGAGAAACAGAATCACTATCTCAAAGAGATATCTGTACTTTCATGTTCATTTCCACATTCAGAATATTCAAGACATGAAAACAACCTCAATGTCCAGCAAGAGATGAATGGATAAAGAAAATGTGATACCCATGCACACACTCATACATTCATACAATGGAATAAGATTCAGCCATTAAAAGAAAAATATCCCATATTCTACAACAACATGAATAAACTTGAAGGACATTATGCAAAATTAAATAAATCAGAAAAAGAAGGGCAAATGGTATCACTTATTTCTGGAATCTATTAAAGCTGAACTTAAAGGAACAAAAAGTACATGGTAGTTGCCAACGGCTTGGGTGTTGAGGGGAGATGGGGAGATGTTGGTCAAACGGTCTAAACTTCAGTTATAAAGTATGTAAGTTCTGGGGATCTAATGTAGAGCATGATGACTATAGTTAGCAATAGTATATACTTGAAAGTTGTCCAGATAGTAAATCTTAACATTCACACACACACACACACACACACGCACACAAAAGAGATATTTATGTTAGGTATAGAGGTGTTAACTCACCTTATTGTGGTAATCATTTGTAATATGAAGTGAATAAAATCATCATTTTGTATACCTGATACTTACATAATAATGTGGGTCAATTATATCTCAGTAAAGCCAGGAAAAAAAAAAAAGGAATATAGCCCTTTCAGTGACACTTCTTGACTTTGAATCTGGCTCTCCGTTTTATGTATTTAATCACATCCTTATAATAGTGGTATAGTGAAAGTGAAAGTTGCTCAGTCATGTCCGACTGTCTGCAACCCCATGGACTATACAGGTCAGGATACTGGAGTGGGTAGCTGGTCCCTTCTCGAGGGGATCTTCCCAACCCAGGGATCAAATTCAGGTTTCCCACATTGCAGATGAATTCTTTACCAGCTGAGCCACAAGGGAAGCCCATAAGCATGTATTAGTACCTCTATTTACCAGATGAGGAAACTAGGGCTTAAAAATGTCAGGTGATCAGGCTAAATTACACAGCCAACCAGAAAAAAATGGAGGGATCTGGCCCAGATCATCCTGAAGACAAAGTCCAAGCCCTCAGTTAAGGGATGGTAACAGGACTCAAAACTGCTGGCTCAGATCCCTTTATCTTTGTCACTGGTGTCTCTTTTGATGACTTTTTCCTGCTAAAAGCAGAATGCTATTTGCTAGAACAATTCAGATCATATATAGCTGAAAATTTTAAGAGCTCTCTTAGGGGGAATTTGTTATGCTGCTGAGTGAGGAATTTATTTCATAAAGATGCTAAAGATGCATTTTTTAATTTAGTTTTCATATACCTAGGGTTTCTATTGATTAAAATCAAATATTTATCTCTTGATTTTTTAACATTGTTGATATGTTAATAGAACTTTTAATAATGCTAAACTTTTCAGATGACATCATTGCTGCTGCTTTAAATATTTGTTTTGTTTTATGTTCAGAACCACACAGGCTTATGGTGTTGTTTAAATGTGCTTCCTTCTTGTGGTAACAGTTGAATCTATCCTGATACTGATATTCTTTATAAAATGAAACATTTATTTCTAACAAAACAGATTTTTTTAAGACTTTATGTATTAGCATGACATTAATCTTACCTCAAGGAGAATTTAGGTATGCTTCCACCTTGTATATACATTTACAAAAGTTTCCATTTATTTTACAATTATTAAGCACTGCACTCTGCTATTACTAACTAGATGCTAATTAATGTCTTTTGCTTGCTCATTTTTGTAATCTTCCTTTTCATATCAGGGCTCCCGAAACTATAAATTTCATTAATGGCTTTATCTGCTCTTTAAACAGATTGTGAAGCAAGATAGTCATTTTGAAAATTATAGAAGGCCAACATTTATATTTGACAAAAACACAAAATTCTAAGGGATATTATTAACCTGACAGCAATGAAGAATTCCAGTGAAAATGCTCCACAGCAAGGTGCATTATGAATTTCTTAGCTGATGTAAATCAATCCTTGAAATTTTGCCTTGAACATTGAGGCCCTCAAAAACTACAAGAAAAATATTAAAGAACAAAACTTAGAATTCAGAATAAAATGTTTTAAAACTAACATGTATCAGGTATATGCTTATTTAATTTCAACTTTAAACAGCCCTGATGTATGGCAGATTAGTCCCTTTTTATAGAGGAGAAGACTGAAACTTTCAAGGCTTATGTGTTGGGTTGGAGGGAGAAGGCCAGTGGATGGGGTGGCATGTGCAAAGGTCCAGAAGTCAAAAAAGCATGGCAAGACAGCGGTCATGAAGGAAGAGCTGAGCAGAGACCATTGTTGCAGGCAGCACTGACGTATTGGAGGCCTCTAGGGTAAGGTTCTAGACTGGTGACTCATCCGCTGTCTCCTGAGAAGAGCTCTCTCACCACCACAGTGTGAAGGATGAATTAAAAATGATAAGAGAGGAGAAACTGTCAAGCAATAAAGAGAGATATAGTGATAGCTCCTACTAGGATACTGGTGAACAGGTTTTTTTTTTTTTAATTGACAGATAATTGCTTTACACTATTGTGTTGGTTTCTGCCATATGTCAACATGAATCAGCCTTAAGCATACCTATGTCCCCTCTCTCTTGAACCTCCCCCAACTCCCACCCCATCCCACCCCTCTAGGTTGTTACAGAGCCCCAGTATGAGTTCCCCGAGTCATACAGCAAATTCCCATTGGCTGTCTATTTCACATGTGGTAGTGTATATGTTTCCATGTTACTCTCTCCATTCATCCCACCCTCTCCTTACCCCACCCCCTGTATCCATAAGTCAGTTCTCTATGTCTGTGTCTCCATTGTTGCCCTGCAAATAGGTTCATCAGGTAGTTTTTAGAAACATTTTCCGAGTAAACTGATAAAGCTCATGTACAGATTGGGTGAACTTGGCTAAAACTAAGGGCCAGGGAGCTGTTGAGTACAGTTGTTCAGGTGTTCAATTTCCAAAACTGGGTAGAAAGTGAAATTTTTGTTCAAACAAAGAGCTTTGGAAAGGAAAAACAAAAGCGAAGGAACTAATGTAAGTTGGGTTGACAAAGGAAGTCGACTCTGAGGCTGTAATTTGCTTGCAGCAGTTTTGTTGGGGAGTCTTTCAAGAGTGTACCTGTAAGTGAGTGAGGAAAAGGACCCTGCAGAGAAATAAGGTGGATGAGATGTAGTTGCAACATGGGCCTCATCCATTCCCTCAGGGAGCCTGACACTGGGATAGCTTTTCAAAGGCGTTCCAATTTGAGGCAAACACTGGCCAGTAATTGATAGGAGATTTCTCTGTGGGGCAAGAGTCTAACCTCCGGTGAGTCAGTTCCCATCAGTGTCTGAGGAGGACTCACCTGAAGTTTCAGCAAGCAGTCCTCCTGTCAGCTGAAAAGGTAAGTGAATTGATCCTACAGGGACTGTGGGCAATGTACAATATGCACTACATTCTTTCTTTGCACCTCTAAATTCCACTGGAAACAGCTTCTCTAGGAGTCTCATGGGACTTTTGCTGGGGAAATTTTCAACAGAATGGATATTGAGACAGACCATACCCCTGTGACCAGAACTGGTTTAGGGACTGGTATTGTCACTGAACTTTTCTTGTATTCTGCACTTTAAGACTTCCCTCACTCTTGTGTGAATCAGTGGCTCACCTGGCTGGGTGATCTGATTCTTCCCATTGAGGAGTGAGAACTCCTGATAACCACAGTCTTCTCATGGCCACTGGCACTTGTTAATTTAACATCAAAAATTGGATAGGGGAGAACCAAGAACCACTGCAAGGAAACATTGAGCTGTCCTACTTCATCATAACAGAAATCTAAGCTCTGCTTCCCATCCCTGTTGTGTAACAGCACACCACGTCTTTCTGGTGATTGAGGTTAGTTGCCGCTCCCAGATGAATGATGTCTTTGTCTACTGGTCTCTCCAAGGGAGTACCTTACAGTGCCCAGGCAAAATCCAAACTTAAAGTTTGTTGTCTTCTCCTCTGGTGGAAGCTTTATTCTCTTTAAACCACAACATCTCTTTTTCTGCCCTAAATCTATAGGAGTTAAGTCTCATTATATGCTGCCACGAAGACCCTCTTATACTTTTAAACCTCATTTTCAATTGTCCTCACAATCGATAACCTGGTTTTATAATATATAGCAATACTGCTTCTAAAACACAAGTTAAGACTCATAAGAAGCATTGGAGTCAAGCAGCTTAAATATAACTACCTAGGGATTTTGTGTTGGCCAAGAATAAATATAGGTTAAACTTGAAATTTTTAATTTTTTCCTGCTCATTTTGGGTTAAAATGGGATTCATATTTTACAGTTGAGGTGCTAGCTGAAGCACTCTCATTGTTCTGTTTATTGAATACAGTAAGCCAATCACATAAGGTGAAATGCAAATTGATTTTTAGAGATAGACAACAGATATGTCAAGAGAGTGACCAAGGCTTGAGGTTAGAATGACTTGGAGTTTTTTCACATGATCTGAGAAACTTGTAATGTACCTGTCTCTTTTCAGAAGAGAGGTGTAGACAGCAGGTTGAATTATTGAGGCTGTATGTCAGAGGCTAGGTTTTGATAAGCTTCAACTCAAATTTTTCTTTGCTTGAAAATATGCCAAACTTCTTTGCTGTTTCTCTTTCTCTCTCCCTGTAATACTAAGTATAACCTAACATCAGTAAATAAAAGACCAGACCTTGTATTCTATGTTTTTACACTTTGAATGGCTTTTACTTATGAATTTGTGAATAAAGCTGTTTTTGTTAATTTTGTATTCAAAACCATGATGTATGTAACACAGTCAAGTTTTAGATATAACTCTAAAGAACTGATTTGTGAATTTGTGAAGAACTGTGATGCTAGAGAATATTCTCGAGAATCCCTTGGACTGCAAGGAGATCAAACCAGTCAATCCTAAAGGAAATCAACACTGAATATTCATTGGAAGGGTTGATGCTGAAGCTGAAGCTACAATATTTTGGCCACCTGATGCAGAGCCGACTCATTGGAAAAGACTCTGATGTTGGGAAAGATTAAAGGCAAAAGAAGAAAAGGGCAGCAGAGGATGAGATTGTTAGATAGCATCACCAATGAAATGGGTGTGAATTTGAACAAACTCTGGGAGATAGTGAAGGACAGGGATGGTGTCCAGGAAGTCGCAAAGAGTTGAATACAACTTAACGACTGAATAACAACAACAAAAGAATTGATGATCCATCCATTGTTACCTAGAAATGACCCCTCAAATTGAAATTTCAAAAGCCTCCAGTTCTTGATGACATTTACAACCTGCCCTCCTGAAACATTATACAACTTTCTCTACTGTCCCTCTGTCAGTGTTTTTCCTCTAACTCTTAATTGTGGGACCCTGCCACAGTAACTTGAACTTCATATACATCATTTTAACTATAAAAGAAGAAGGTCAAACATTTCTTCACAGATTATTGTAAAAATAATAAGATAATCTTTTTCTTTGTCTGGACCTATTTTTTCTATCACCGTCACTTACTTTTTGGGAAGATCTCAAACTGGACAGGCCTTTCAGCCTGGCAGAGTAACCTTTCCCTTTGAGAAAATTTGAAAGTAAATTGACAGTGTTAGTTGCTCAGTCGTGTGTGGTTCTTTGACCCATAGACTGTAGCCCAACAGGCTTCTCTGTCCATGGGCTTCTCCAGGCAAGAACACTGGAGTGGGTTATGATACCTTTCTCCAGGGAATCGTCTCCACCCAGGGATCAAACATTGGTCTCCTTCATTGCAGGCAAGTTCTTTACTGTCTGAGCCTTCAGAGAATCCCAGTATTTCTCAAAATGTGGGTCCCAGCTATCAGACTTACTTCAGTTCAGTTCAGTTCAGTCACTCAGTCGTGTCCGACTCTTTGCGACCCCATGAACTGCAGCACACCAGGCCTCCCTGTCCATCACCAACTCCTGGAGTTTACACAAACTCATGTCCATCGAGTCGGTGATGCCATCCAGCCATCTCTTCCTCTTTCGTCCCCTTCTCTTCCTGCCCCCAATCCCTCCCAGCATCAGAGTCTTTTCCAGTGAGTCAACTCTTCTCATGAGGTGGCCAAAGTATTGAAGTTTCAGCTTTAGTATCAGTCCTTCCAATGAACACCCAGGGCTGATCGCCTTCAGAATGGACTGGTTGGATCTCCTTGCAGTCCAAGGGACTCTCAAGAGTCTTCTCCAACACCACAGTTCAAAGGCATCAATTCTTCGGCGCTCAACTTTCTTCACAGTCCAACTCTCACATCCATACATGAGTACTGGATAAACCATAGCCTTGACTAGATGGACCTTTGTTGGCAAAGTAATGTCTCTGCTTTTTAATATGCTATCTAGGTTGGTCATAACTTTCCTTCCAAGGAGTGTCTTTAAATTTCATGGCTGCAGTCACCATCTGCAGTGATTTTGGAGCCCAACAAAATAAAGATTTACCTCAGATGATGGCTAAACACTGAGATTTTTCAGCTTTACCCAAGATGCATTGAATCAAATCCAGTGACGTTTTCCTTAGAAACTTTTTTAGAAGCTTTGCTAAACCTTGCTTCTAAGGCTTACAAAATTGTAACAACAACCAACCTACTTTGTGCCTATTGATATAGGAGCTTTAAAGGGGATAAAAATAGAAAAAAGTCTTTCTAGGCTTAATGCATTTTTAGTTTTGAAGGAGTAACTGCCAAGCCTTGTCTTCCCTTACACCACCCAGACCATCCACTCCTGCAACCACAGCTACACTTGGCTGGGATGTATGGACCCAGCTTAGCTCTCATCCAGGCTGCAAGCATGGTACACGGGCAGTGCTCCTTAATCACTCCAAATAAACTGCGAGTATCTTATAAATAAATGCATCAGAAAAGCAACCACAACCTTATGTGCTCTAAAAGGAACCTCAGACTCCAACACTTGGATCCACAGGCATCTGGAAACTCAAAAATATCAGGTCATACTCACAAACAGCCTCCAGAATATCACCAGCTCTGCAAAACAGGTGTAAAATGAAAACTTTCTCCTGCTGGATAAGATAATCTTCTCATTAGCTCCAAGCCAATAGCAAAAGTGAAACACCTCATTAAAAACATCAATACAGTATACTAACGCATATATATGGAATTTAGAAAGATGGTAACAATAACCCTGTGTACGAGACAGCAAAAGAGACACTGATGTATAGAACAGTCTTATGGACTCTGTGGGAGAGGGAGAGGGTGGGAAGATTTGGGAGAATGGCATTGAAACATGTAAAATATCATGTATGAAACGAGTTGCCAGTCCAGGTTCGATGCACGATACTGGATGCTTGGGGCTGGTGCACTGGGATGACCCAGAGGGATGGTATGGGGAGGGAGGAGGGAGGAGGGTTCAGGATGGGGAACACATGTATACCTGTGGCGGATTCATTTTGGTATTTGGCAAAACTAATACAATTATGTAAAGTTTAAAAATAAAATAAAATTTAAAAAAATAAATAAAAATTCTCACTTTTATATGTCTTCTAACACATGTGAGATGTGTTTTTCTTTTGCTCCAGGAGTTCAAACTGACCAGCATTGCATTATTGATTTTTATCTTTTAATTTAATAAGAAACATGCAACAAAAGAGCACACAAGCATGTTCTAAGTTATTTTAAGCCACACCTAAAATCTTTTGAAAATCAAGAATGAAAATTTCTCATTTTTTTTTTATAAATATAGTCTTAAAAAGAGCAGTTGGGGATTTAGAGGGTTGCTAAATAGCCCCTCTCAGCCACTTTCATATTAATGTTATATGCATGCCCACAGGTATTTTTTCAAACACACACACATACCTTTTTGATGAAAGCTGAGAACTCATGGTAGAAAAACAAAATTTGTGACTGAACACTGATTCCTGATTCTTGAGATAAATAATTCATTAGCCTATTCTCTAATTTTACTAGAGAGTAAAAAGATCTAAACATTCTTTATGTGTTGGCTTCTTACTGTATATTTGTTCTTTCTTCTTACTTTGTGTCTGCTTTTTGCTCTACTTCTATGCATTTCTGTCTACCTTCTAATCTCTGTGTCTATTCCCAGGGAATAATCACTATTTTCCTTCTGTCTATGATAAATACTTGTTGGAAAGCTTAACAACTTCTTGCCTAAATCATCACCCCTGTATTCTTTTCCTCCCCAAAATTGTATAATATGGTTTGTGTGTGGAGGCTGGTTTTGTTATTTTTAGATTTAGTTTATATTTTATGCCAAATTTAGTTGCTTTTGTCTATAAACATATTTTAAATTGTCATGAATATAGTTTTTATTGATAGCATGCATACCTATAGTAATTGCCTGTGTGTGTGTATAGACATGCATTTGCTGTTGTTCAGTTGCTAAGTTGTGTCCGATTCTTTGTGACCCATGGACTGCAGCATGTCAGGCTTCCCTGTCCTTCACTGTCTCCTGGAGTTTGCTCACGTTCATGTCCATTGAGTTGGTGATGCTATCTAACCATCTCATCATCTGCCACCCACTTCCCCTTTTCTTTCAATCTTTCCCAGCATCAGGGTCTTTTCCAGTGAGTTGGCTTTTTGTATCAGGTAGCCAAAGTATTGGAGCTTCAGCTTCAGCAACAGTCCCAGTAGTTCATACTCTAAAGCATTGCTTTTTCATACCATTGTTTCCAATCTACAGTCCCACCCATTAATGCAACCATCATTAATCGTTTCTGACTCTAGTGCCATGGTAGTTAACACGTAATTGTTTATAATATGTCCCTAACAACATGTATTTGTTTATCAAATAATGAGCTCTTCATATTTTGCTAAGCTCTCCTCCTTGTTATTTCTCATTTGATATTGAATGCAAAGAGAGAAATCTGGTGAAAGGCAATGAGGAAATGGGGGCCCCTGTGTCACTCTTTTCAGTGTTCTAGTGCCCTTAGGATTAATGTCTGCCCAAAGAAAACACTGATCCAATACCAGAGGTCATTCAGTCATCTCAAGGATGGGGGCTTATGGAAAAGTAGGGTTCCATGTGTCACTGCTTTTATTCATTTATTCCATTGTAGGATAAGATATGGATAATCACTCATAATCCTTTGCATGACCAGCAAGTTCAGGCAAAATTAAACAGTTTTTGAGATGTTTTGAGAGCTGCGTTGACCATGACCTGTCTTTCCTTTTCTCTGCCATGTACCTGCATCTTAATGGTATCACATGTGTAAGCAAACATGGAGTTTTACAATTAAGATAAATGAGGTGCAGCATAAATCCCATTGTTTTATCCTGCTGTACTTGGGGTTGATTTTCTAGATCAATTATTAAGAAATATGGCATTATTGCCTTGTCTCCTTAAGGCAATGGATGAAGGTTTACCATAATTCAGTGCCCCAAATTCATCTGGAAAAAGCCTGTGGTTGATTGAAGATGTTAGAGGGAAAGAGTTCTTGTAAGGAAAAGTGAAAAGAATCATTAAAGTTGGTAAGAAAAAAACTTGGTAGAGAAAGTAGAGAAGAATATGCATTAATGGCTAGTGTGCAGAAAACCAATAGAATAGCCTTGTCAATGAATATCTAATCAGAAGGAAACTTTGTAATTTGGATGTAAACAAAACCATTCACTGAGCATAGATTTAATCTGAGACTTTACTTAGAGGACTAGATACCAAAGACAGTGTCATAAAATAATAATGAGAGAAAGAAACAAGAGAAGGTGGTGGGGGGAGGACAGGAAGAGGTTGACAGCAGCAGCAATGACAACTTAACAAAAGAGGAATTGAGAGGTAAATTATTTGCAGTAAAATCTGCCTGCTTATAAAATTGCTGTAATAATATGGTCTTCCTTTCCCTCTTGTTTTTAGAAAAGTATACATAACCTACAATCACACACTTTCTATATAGATGACATAAATAATGCAAAATAGTAATACTATCATTTGGGGGATTTTTTAGCTTTCAAAAATCATTGATGTTTATTTAGTAAGTTTAATCTTGACTAACTGCATAAGATGGGTGGTTAAGAGTTTTAGGTAACCTACAGGATGTGCATTGCTTGTACTGAACCTGGGCTTGAGCTCCCTTCTCTTTTTTAATTTTTTAATTGAATTATTGTTGATTTCCAGTGTTGTGCCAATCTCTGCTGTACAAAAAAATGACTCATTTATACACTTATTGTTGTTGTTCAGTCGCTAAGTCATGTCTGACTCTTTGTGACCCCATTAACTGCAGCACACCAGTCTTCCTTGTCCTTCACTGTCTCCAGAATTTGCTCAAACTCATGTCCATTGAGTCGATATACATTGTTTTTTACATTCTTTTCCATTATGGTTTACCAGAGGAATACTCAATATAGTTGCCTGTACTGTATATTAGACCCTTGTTGTTTACTTCATTCTAAGCATCACAGCTTGCATCTACCAACCCCAAACTTCCGCTCTATCGCTCTCCCCTTGGCGATCACAAGTCTGTTCTCTTGTGGACTCACCATGATCTGTGAGTCTTGAACTCCCTGCACTTTAGTTCTTTTGGCTAAATGTCAAGACTCAAAGTGACTAAAACAAAACCCCTGACTGTCTTTTAAATATATTGATACTGTTTTAAAGATAGTATTTCCCTCTTTCTGGTTAGCAAATTCCAAACCCCTCCTCAAATACACCTGTTTCTTTCTTCAAAAGTATTTCTTGTCCTTATTATATATTGTATATGCCCAAAACTGAAATGAAGAATATGAAACACACACACACACGTGCACACTCATGTGTATGTGCACATGCATGTGTGCGCATACACACACACTCACACTCTCTGTCTCTCTCACACTTCATCGATAGTCTTCCCAGTATACCAAACTCCAAGTCAAAATTTGGAAATACAATTCAGCCTATTAATTTAGAACATAGTTTTTTTAAGTCAATCAAATCTGCCACAAAACTGATACAGGGATGATGTTAGGCAAATAGTCTGACTTCTCTAAACTTTAATTCCTCAAATGTAATATAGTGAAGTAATAAAGCCTAGCTGTTATGAAGATATGACATTTTTTCTGCCACTTTTAGTATTTTTCCAAATTATTCCAGATGTGGTGGCCAACAATAAAGTGACTTTCTCCCTGTACCTCCAGGTTTGCCATGGGAAGCAGAATAGGCCAACAAGAAGAAGCCTTCCCCTGAAATGATGATACTGCTTTAAAAATGAACACGTGACCCAAGGCAGATCAATTAATGTTCTTCCTTGGCACTTCTCAGCTAGAATAAGTAGGGCTACCTATAACTTGTGGTAGGTGACTATATCCCCGCTGTGTAGGAGTCCTGTTATTAACAGAAAAGAAAGATACTAGATCTAAAGGAAGAGAATGAGAGAGAAAAATAAAATTCATAAATATTCTCAGTATCAGACTGACGGTTGTCTTTCAGTATTTTGAACTGCCATTATCTGCTAACTACATATACTTTCTTAACCTACACTGAGTTGAAGTTTGTAATAGAAATTGCAAGAATCCTGATTAATATAATACCTGGAAAGTTTGTAGGGTTACAATGAGCATTAAATGAATTAATGCATGTAAAAAGGTTTAGTGTATTGTCTGGCACACAGTAATTATACAATAAAGGTTTGCTAAGATGATGATGATGGCAATGACAGCAGAGCCTTCTCTTCCTTAGTCATTCCTGGTGTTTCCCAGAGAGCACCATGTGAGGAGTAGGTACTCCCTCTATTCTGTCTGGAATTCAGAAGGAGCTAAAGAGTTAAGACTGGAAAAGAACTTTGAATGACATGAGTGAGTAATCAGTTTCTGTTGTCAGATCTAACCACCCCTTGCTTTCCATCACTTTTATTTTCATTCATTCTTATCATCGTCAACTCAGATGGAAACCGCAACTCAGGCTTAGACTTGAAAAAACAGTTCAATCTCGGCTCCATATGTTTCTGTTTGGAGGAGCAAATGCATTTGTTATCTCGTGGGCACTGTAACTGTGTGGGGCTGATTACAACTGGCTGTCATTTTGTGAATTTAGAGTCCTAGATCATTCTCTTCATTCTCAAGTGTTCTTAGCAGCTGTCTTGAGAAAGGAGATTCCAAAGATAGTACAGAGTGGAAGATTTTTGTGAAATTACAAAAAAATAGCATTGATAACAGTTAATTCTTATAAGCCTCATTAAGATGATGTACAGATAAGGGAATGTGTTAGAAGGGTTTGAAACAATTTGGGGAAAATGTGATATCCATCATATACTTAGTACTTCTGATCACTAGTTATCATTGTCTTCATCTGTGCCCACATTATCAATGATAGTATTGTACTTAACCCCTGAACCCTAACTTTGCAACATACAAGTACATTTGCATTGCGTATCCAAGAGTCTAATTAATAACTTTTAGGTAAGGACTTTAAACAAAGCAAAACCTCCATTGAGATCAAAGAATAAGTCAACTCTGAGAACAGAAAATGAAGGACAAATTCTTAACTTTCATCTCTTTACTATGGACTTTAGCCATAGTTTGGAATTTAGATTTTGTGATTGCTCTGGGGAATATATAAGCAGTATCTAAATGGAGGGTTGCCGTAGGAGTTTGTTTTAGACTTTCCATATCTCTGTGAGGAAAGCCGTCATGGAAAAACTAAAATGGGTTAAGGAAGCAAATAGCTGTTTTAATATGTGAGTATTAACCAAACTTTTTGAATTATAAATAGCTTTTATAATCAGGACAGATGCTCATTGACATCCACATCCACATAGCTAGTCCATATTCCTAAGATCCTTTCCCCTTGCACATGGTGATGAGAATAAATTCTGGTCCATGGCAGGTAGACAGAAATAATATAGTCCACTTCCATCCTTTCCCATCTCCCTTGCTCATTTTACTTACCAAAAGAAGGGATACTGCACAGGAATATAAAGAAGGGAAGAACCTGAAGATGGATGAAATCTGAATCTCTGTTAGGGTTATGGAAAAATAGGCAACAATGAAAAATATGGGGGGCTCACTGGGGATATATTATTCATACATTTTTAATAGATTATTAATGCATTTATTGTGTTAAACAGTGAATGATTTGGCAGTATGTTTATATAGCAGATAAGGATACTTTCACTAAATAACATAATAGTAGTATGTAGGTAGGCCCTTGAGCCCCTTGCTGCTGCTGCTGCTGCTAAGTTGCTTCAGTCGTGTCCAACTCTGTGCGACCCCATAGATGGCAGCTCACTAGGCTCCTCTGTCCCTGGGATTCTCCAGGCAAGAACACTGGAGTGGGTTGCCATTTCCTTCTCCAATGCATGAAAGTGAAAAGTGAAAGTGAAGTTACTCAGTCGTGCCCGACTCTTAGTGACCCCATGGACTGCAGCCTACCAGGCTCCTCCATCCATGGGATTTTCCAGGCAAGAGTACTGGAGTGGGGTGCCATTGAGCCCCTTAAGAATTACTTATTTACATTTTAAATATCATCTGATAACTGTGTTTTACATTGCTAACTATATCATTAAAATTGCATTGCACATCAAAAACAAAATATAGTGTCTTGTATTTGTGACATTTAAGACCATGTTTTAGCTTACCATTATTAAACAAATAATGCCCACTTTTTAACTTAAGTACATGATATTGGCTAATTTATGTAATTTATATTGCATTTTAATGGTCTTTGGTTGAGGCAGTCTAGTAGGAGGTTTGTTACTTAGTCACTAAGTCATGTCCAATTTTTGTGACCCCCTGGACTGTACAGCCCACTAGTCTGCTCTGTTCATGGGATTTCCCAGGCAAGAATACTGGATTGGGTTGCTATTTTCTTCTCATATTATTCAAGGGCCAGCTGTACTTACTTCAATGGGTTGTTGCTAGAATTATTAACTGACACGTATAAAAAGCAGAATCATCAAAATTACCATATTTTTACAACTTGGAATCTGCAACCTATGCGACAAGATGATAATTTTTCACATCAGTAATGCTGCCTGTAAGACTTCATAGAAACTTAAGAGTTCTATGAGGTTTTGGAGATCAACTCTGCCTTCTACTCCATCCCCAAACCTTAGCAGCCAGGATAACATTTGTAAAATGCAGACCAGATCATGTAATTTCCCCCACAACACCTACCCACCTATTGTCATGCAATATATTTCGGTGACTTATTGTTGCTCTCAAAATTAAATTCTCTAATTGGTTTACAGAGCCCTGTGTGGTCTTATCTCTAACCATGACTCCAAGATCACTTTCTCCACATTCCAGACTCTTCTTATTTTGTGGGGAGGGGCCCCTAAAGTGCACGATGTTTCTGAAGCCAGAGGGCCTTTTCATTGATTATTTCTAAGCTGGGAATATTTTTCCCTCATCTCTTCACCTAGCTACATTTTTCAAATTTAAGCCTTTCCTGAGAAAGATAAAATTATCTTACTTCTCAGGCTAGGTCAGATCCTCTTGTAATACGCATCCATAGTGTGGGATAATATTGTTCTTACTACCTACCACAGTGCATAATTGTGTAACCAGGCTATGAACTCTTGGCTGAACTACTCAGATTCACCCTCAGGACAAAAGTTATCTTGGGGGGGTTCTCTCAAATTTTAGTCTTATTTATACATGCCGTGCCTGAAGAAAGTCCTCTTGCTAACTGTGACATCTTGCTTCTAATGATTGCTTGGCCCAGAGGTAGAAAGTTCAGCCTGCCTTGCCCAACTCAGAAAATCTCAGAAGGTTGTCTCAGGATAAGATGGTTGGATGGCATTACCAACTCATTGGACATGATTTTGAGTAAACTCCGGGAGTTAGTGATGGACAGGGAGGCCTGGAGTGCTGCTATCCATGGGGTCACAAAGAGTTAGACATGACTGAGTGACTGAACTGAACTGAAGTCAGTGCCAGACTTCCTCATGGTGATGACTGAGGCCTTTGTTGATCCTGTGTTACAACCCAGAGAGAGTAAGAGAGTTATTTGCTCAGTCATGTCCAGCTGTTTGCGACCCCATGGACAGTAGCCCACCAGGATCCTCTGTCCATGGAATTCTCCAGGCAAGAATACTGGAGTGGGTTTCCATGCCCTTTTCTAGGGAATTTTCCCAGCATAGGGATCAAACCCCAGATTTCCTGCATTGCAGGCAGGTTCTTACCACTAAGCCACCTACAGCTCCTATTACAACCCAATTTCTACTCAGTTTTGCTTCTGTTTCTTCCATCCCACAGGTGGTGGTAATAAAACAAAAGTTCATTCTAATTTCCATCTCAGAGTCAGCTTCCTGAGGAACACAATTTACAACAATCTCTTTGGGATTTTTTGGACTGGTATTCATCCCCTCTCATTTTCAACTCCATGAGGAAAAGAACCATATCTGTTTTTATCAGCTTCGTATCTTCAGTATCAAGCTTAGATCCTAACACATCAACGGCCCTCAAAAATATATTTCATGAATTAATAGCATCTAACTTTATACTTTATGAATGTAGGAAACTCTTTATAAGGCCCAGATGATTGACATGTTTCCTCTGCCCCACCTCCCCACCTATACTGTTTTTTCTTCCTTTGTTCTTCTCAGGGAAGAGCTCATACAGCCCTGTCACTAGGAAGGAATATTATTTTTATTCCTTGCAAAAGGCAGCTTTCCTACTCTTAGGTCAAAAAAAGTTGCTGTGTCCAAAGTGACCTCTGGTGAGTGGCTGAAAGTCTGCAAGTATTGATGGTAGCTGAACATCATCCTCTGATCTATGGAACATTCCCAGAGAACCCAAGTCCAAAAATACATCATTCTGACAGTAGTGAACAGAACTCAGCTAACACCAGTATCCTTCAATACCCTTTGTTCATATTTCACAGGTGGTGCTAGTGGTAAAGAACCTGCCTGCCAATGCAGGAGACTTAAGAGATGTGGGTTCAATCCCTAGGTTGGGAAGACTCCTCTGGAGGAGGGCATAGCAACCGAATCCAGTATTCTTGCCTAGGGAATTCTATGGACAGAGGAGCCTGGTGGGCTACTGTCCATAGGGTTGCAAAGAGTCGAACACAACCGAGTGATTTAGCACACACGCACACACACACACACACACACACAAACCCTTTGTTCACCATAATTGATAAGTAAGAAGAAAATATTTTAAAGGACTAGAGAAACATGCCCAGTGCTATTTGTTCTCCATATAATTTAGGGTGCATTTTGAGCTGCAAAAGATTTTAATAAGAGGTTCATCATTCAGATTTTGAATTTGAAGAGTGACATAGTTGATTTGTTTTTCTTACTAGTTCTCTCTTTTCCCTTGTTCTACTTCAGAAGTGATATAGTAAGAACAAAATTTGTACCTTTTGAATTGCAAGTTCAGTCTTTGGTGCCAAAACAAATATTTTTGTAGAAAAGTGCTGCAATTTGGTTCAGGCTTAGGGAGTATACTAACTGTGCTTGTGTTTAATTTTATGTATGTGTGCCCTGTGGTTCTTCAAAACATATCCCTTGTTGAACTTCCAGTGAAGGTTAATGTCCAGCTGCCATTTCAACCACATTGAGTAAATAGTTACTTTGTGGATGGCGCAGTTAAAGAGCATAAATGCTGCAATTAGAACTTAATATTCTATATTCAATTACATATCGGCTTTCCTACTTGCTAGTAGTGGGTTCTCAGACAACACAGTATTTAATATCTCTGAGCTTAACTTAGTATATGACAATGATACTCAGTGTGATAGTGAATTTTAAATGATCTAGTAAATATATCAAGGTCTCCATTAATGCCAGATGTTTCAAGAATTATGACACATTTGGCCTCAAATACCCCAAACACTTCACTCACACCTTTCTTGCAGCCTCATCAGTAGACTGGGAGAACAGAAAGGGAAGGAAAGACCATGTCTTTTTAGTCTTTAAATTTTTAGAACTAAGCCCAATTAGCCTGATTGACAAATAGCCTCTTAATAATTGTTTAAACTCTAAATTTATGAATTTAAGTTTATAATGGGTCCTGTCTTCATTAAAAGTGTGATTAGGCTTGTATCCCTATAGTTAATTAATGTTCTCAGAGCCTTAAAGATGATAAATAAACATAGCATTAAAATAAAAATTGAGTTTCACATGTGCAGTCTCCTGATTTGTTATCATTAACAAACACTTGATAATTCACAATTTTGTGTGGGGGAATATAAGTGTTTAGAGCTATTATAAATAAGGATTAAGGCAAGAAGAGGTTACTGGTTCTAACTAGAATCAACTGCTTTTTCCAAAATCAACTGATTTTCCAAAACAATATCCCTTCATGGTGTCATTATCTATTGCTATATAATAAACCACCTCAAAATTACAGCCCCAAGTTATTACTATCTCTAACAGTCAGGAGTACAGACTGAACAATTCTCACTGGGTTATCTCATGAGATTCAGCTATGATGCACATGGTACCCCTCTGTGTCTGTCTCCTTCTCTCTCTGTCTCTTTCATCTCTCTCTTACTCACCTAGCTGTTTATTTATCATATCCCTTTCTGTATTGTCTCATTTTCCAGGGTTCTCCACACAGATAGGGCTTTTATACTATATTGGTCTCATAAAATCTATACTTCTAATGCAGCAAATGTTTTCACACAGCCAGAAGCAGAATTTAGGCCAGTTAAGGGCTAAGCCCAGGACTTGCACAGAATCTTAAAGGAAAAAACTCTTAAGCATATCAGTGAGGTAATTTTTCTCTCATGTGGAAGTAATTACAAGATGCTTGTTTGTATGAAGAAGACTCAAGATGAAATAGTACAGAACTTGGCTACTTTGAGATTCTGTCTGCCCTCTAAACTAAAATTGCACATGACAAGAGAGCCTCTAGACTACTCTTTGGGAAAGAAGTCCAAAAGACTTGCCCTTGAATTTTCTTTTTTTTTTTTTTAATTTTATTTTATTTTTAAACTTTACATAACTGTATTAGTTTTGCCAAATATCAAAATGAATTTTCATTTGAAAAAGTTCAGGAAACCAGCCCAGTGATAGCTGTTGTCTATACCTCTTATTTCTGAAAACTGTACCTATGAAAACATAGGTCATAGTAATAAGTCTATAAGCATGTCAGTACCTTGATTCTCTACTGACAGAAGCTAGGAAACAGCCCTGAGTATTGAGGTAGTCACTGGTCCTAGATTTGTCTAGAATCTCCAGAAATGGAACACTCTTTCTTCATTTTTAAGAGTTCAGTTCAGTTCAGTTCAGTCGCTCAGTCGTGTTCGACTCTTTGCGATCCCATGAATCGCAGCACGCCAGGCCTCCCTGTCCATCACCAACTCCTGGAGTTCACTCAGACTCACATCCATCAAGTCAGCGATGCCATCCAGCCATCTCATCCTCTGTCGTCCCCTTCTCCTCCTGCCCCCAATCCCTCCCAGCATCAGAGTCTTTTCCAATGAGTCAACTCTTTGCATGAGGTGGCCAAAGTACTGGAGTTTCAGCTTTAGCATCATTCCTTCCAAAGAAATCCCAGGGCTGATCTCCTTCAGAATGGACTGGTTGGATCTCCTTGCAGTCCAAGGGACTCTCAAGAGTCTTCTCCAACACCACAGTTCAAAAGCATCAATTCTTCGGCGCTCAGAGTTACCTCCAAGTAATTCTAAGGCACAATGAAGAGTTAAAAACTTTTATCCAAGTAAGTTCTCAAACTTTTGTTGGTATCAGAGTACTCTGGAGAGCTAGTTAAAATCCAGATTGCTAGGCTCCATCATTAGAGTTTCTGATTTGTTAGGTAAGTTGTGGACCCTAAAATTTGCCTAATAGGCTTTCATGTTACTTGTCTGTGGACCACATTTTTTAAATCATTGCTGTAGAGCAGGGATCAACAATTTTTTTTTTTTTCCTAAAGGGCCTGTATCTTTGAAATCTAAATAAGCACTGCTGGCTTATCCTCCTTTCTGGATTTCCAGATTTGTACTTCACCAATATATAGGACGCAAGAGCACATTGGCCATCCCCAACACGACTGGGCAGTGTTCTGGCCCTGCTCCCGGGCCACTGGGCCTGCATGACAGGGGTCACCCCCTTGTGGACCAAGCGCAGACCAAGTGCTGCACCCCTCCTGGACCAAGCCTGGTCAGTTGGTTGTCCTTGCCGAGGGTGGGGCAGGTCTGTCTGGCCCAGTTGATCTCTTACCCTCATCCTCATTTCCTGGGTTTCCACCACACATCGGCCTGCACCAGGCACCTGGCACACCCAGCTCCTGTGCTCACTTCCCTTTGGTTATCCCAGGTGGTGTTGGTTGTAAAAAACCCACCTGCCAGTGCAAGAGACATTAGTGACTTGGATTAGTTCCCTGGGTAGGGAAGATCCCCTGGAGGAGGATATGGCAACCCACTCCAGTGTTCTTGCCTTAGAATCCCATGGACAGAGGAGCTTGGTGGGCTACAGTCCATAGCATCACGAAGAGTGGGATACGACTGAAGTGACTAACACACACACCACAATGTATAGGAACAAATTTTAATAATCCTCTTCCTCACCCATGCATGAGCTTTTCAGACTGTTTTATTTTTGACAGTCTTATGTCTTCTACTCAGAGAAGGCAATGGCACCCCACTCCAGTACTTTTGCCTGGAAAATCCCAAGGATGGAGAAGCCTGGTAGGCTGCAGTCCATGGGGTCGCTAAGAGTCAGACACGACTGAGCGACTTTGCTTTCACTTTTCACTTTCATGCATTGGAGAAGGAAATGGCAACCCACTCCAGTGTTCTTGCCTGAAGAATCCCAGGGACAGGGGAGCCTGGTGGCTGCCGTCTATGGGGTCACACAGAGTTGGACACAACTGAAGTGACTTAGCATACCATAGCATATGTCTTCTACTTCTTTATGGACCACTATCTCTGAAAGTTCAATAGTTTCTGGGCTTTTTCCAGTCTGAATGAAGTAAGCCAGTTCTAAATACCTATGCTGAGAATGAGGGGGGATGACAAACTTGATAAATCATCTTCTTGTCAGTCCTGAGATCACCAGTATCAAGAGTAGGCAAATAAGAATTGATCCTCTGTGAAAAACAGGATATAGAGAAGGGTTTCTCATCCTCAGGATTATTGCTTGTTGGGGCCTGATAAATCCTATACATTGTAGGATATTCAGGGATATTTCTGGTCCCTAACTACTAGATGTCAGTTGCAATTCCAAATAGGTTGTGGCAAACAAGAATGTCCCCAAATACCACCAAGGGCCTCTCTGTTCAGTTCAGTCACTCAGTCATATCCAACTTTTTGCAACCCCATGGACTGCAGCACGCCAGGATTCCCTGTCCTTCACCAATTCCCAGAGCATGCTCAAACTCATGTCCATTGAGTCAGTATGCCATCCAATCATCTCATCCTCTGTCGTCTCCTTCTCCTCCTGCTTTCCATCTTTCCCAGCTTTAGGAACTTTTCTAATGAGTCAGCTGTTTGCATCAGGTGGCCAAAGTATTGGAGCTTCAGCTTCAGCATCAATTGTTCCAATGAATATTCAGGATTTATTTCCTTTAAGACTGACTTGTTTTAATCTCCTTGGAGTCCAAGGGACTCTCAAGAGTCTTCTCCAACACCACAGCTCAAAAGCATCAATTCTTTGGCACCCAGGTTTCTTTATGGTCCAACTCTCATGTCCATACATGACTACTGGAAAACAATAGCTTTGACTAGACGGACCTTTGTTGGCAAGGTAATGTCTCTGTTTTTTAATATGCTGTCTAGGTGTGTCATAGCTTTTCTTCCAAGGAGAAGTGTCTTTTAATTTCATGGCTGTAGTCACCATCTGCAGTGATTTGGCAGCCCAAGAAAATAAAGTCTGTCACTGTTTCCATTGTTTGTTCATTTATTTTCAATGAAGTGATGGGACCAGATGCCATGATCTTAGTTTTCTGAATGTTGAGTTTTAAGCTTGCTTTTCCACTCTCCTCTTTCACTTTCACAAGAGGCTCTTTAGTTCCTCTTCACTTTCTGAGTTTATTGTTAGTTCTCCTGGCAGTCTTGATTCCAGCTTGTGCTTCATCCAGCCCAGCATTTCACATGATGTACTCTGCATATAAGTTAAATAAGCAGAGTGACAATATACACCCTTGATGTGCTGCTTTTCCAATTTTAAACCAGTCCATTGTTCCATGCTTGGTTCTAACTGTTGCTTCTTGACCTGTATACCGGTTTCTCAGGAGGGAGGTCAGGTGGTCTGGTATTCCCATCTCTTTAAGAATTTTCCACAGTTTACTGAATCTACATAGTCAAAGGCTTTAGAGTGGTCAGTGAAACAGAATTAGATGTTTTTCTAGAATTCTCTTGCTTTTTCTATGATCCAATGGATGTTGGCAATTTGATCTTTGATTCCTCTGCCTTTTCTATATCCAATTTGAACATCTAGAAGTTCTCAGTTCGTGTATTATTGACATCTGTCTTGGAGAATTTTGAGCATTACTTTGCCAGCATGTCTGATGAGTGCAGTTGTGTGATAGTTTGAGCATTCTTTGGCATTGCCTTTCTTTGGCATTGGAATTAAATTTGAGATAGCCTCCAGGAGATAAAATTGCCCCAGTTGAGATCCACAGTTATAGAACACAATAATTGTTTTTCATTTCCATCAGTGACTGTCATGACTGTGCCCTTTCCCAGAGTGTGTGCTGTGAACTCCCAACTTATGAGTCATTCTTTATTAAAGGACTACTGTGTCCACTATTTAGTGGAGGCTGCACTGAAAAGAAAACAATCATACTCTTATTTTCAGGGAGATATGCCTAACTGAAATCAGAAATGCTTTTGAATCTAATTTGAAGGGAAATTACTTTATTTGGCTCAAAAACATTTTGAACTATCTGCCAACATGTTAAAAATCGGGGAAATCAGATAATGGGATTTCAAGTTCCCTTTTAACTGGAAAAATCTAGTGACATTGAACAGCAAGGATATCAAATCAGTTATTCCTAAAGGAAATCAACCCTTAATATTCATTGGAAGGCTGATGTTAATGCTCCAATACTTCGGCCACCTGATGTGAAGAGCTGACTCATTGGAAAAGACCCTGATGCTGGGAAAGACTGAGGGCAGGAGGAGAAGGGGGAACAGAGGATGAGGTGGATGGATAGCCTGACTGACTCAATGGATAAGAGTCTCAGCAAACTCTGGGAGATAGTGAAGGACAGGGAAGCCTGGCATGCTGCTGTCAATGGGGTCGCAAAGAGTTGGATAGGACTTAACAACTGAACAGTAACAAATAATGTTGCATTTGAATTCCTTCAATGATTAAAGATTGTAGTGGCTGACTTCATAGATGGGCTTGTGCTTTTCAGATTATCGGAGTCCCTATTCATCTGATTATCCGCACTCTCCCAGTCTCTTTGTTCATAAATATTTGAGGTGCAAAACTTGGTCTTGGATTGTTGCATCTGAATGTTTCCAGATGATTCTAGGGAGGTGGGATTAACCAAAGGAGAGAATTGACATGAATTCCAATTTACAGGTAGAAGTGACAAATTAGAACCTTGTCCTTTTAAAAGTTTGTCTTCTTTTGCATTTAGCCATCTAATTCTGAAAAATGAAAAAAAAATCTTTAAGCACTATTTAGTTGAGGATGAAGTGTAGAAACAATAAGAAAATGATGTTATAAATATCAAAATAGGTTTGTTAATTGCTTATTTATTGGTAGGTTTCTCTCCTTAATCTGACTCAGTGTCTGCTGTTGAAATGATGGAAACATACTTGCAAAAAAAGTTGAAATGATTTCCTTCAAGGCAGAACAGTGGCAGTTATAAATAATTAAAATTAGTTTTACACTTGCAACTGAAGACTTCCTCTTTGAAATAATGCTTGAGCATTGGCAAAACAAAGTGTGCATTGTAAGTCACACTTTCTAAGTACATAAAACTGTTTATGTTGTAGACAAGAGTATAGATGTGTTCAGTTCAGTTCAGTTCAGTCACTCAGTCATGTCTGACTCTTTGTGACCCCATGAATTGCAGCACGCCAGGCCTCCCTGTCCATCACCAACTCCCGGAGTTCACTCAGACATGTCCATCGAGTCAGTGATGCCATCCAGCCATCTCATCCTCTGCCGTCCCCTTCTCCTCCTGCCCCCAATCCCTCCCAGCATCAGGGTCTTTTCCAATGAGTCAACTCTTCACGTGAGGTGGCCAAAGTACTGGAGTTTCAGCTTCAGCATCATTCCTTCCAAAGAACACCCAGGACTGATCTCCTTTAGAATGAACAGGTTGGAGCTCCTTGCAGTACAAGGGACGCTCAAGAGTCTTCTCCAACACCACAGTTCAAAAGCATCAATTCTTCAGCGCTCAGCTTTCTTCACAGTCCAACTCTCACATCCATACATGACTACTGGAAAAATCATAGCCTTGACTAGACGGACCTTTGTTGACAAAGTAATGTCTCTGCTTTGAATATGCCATCCTAGGTTGGTCATAACTTTCCTTCCAAGGAGTAAGTGTCTTAATTTCATGGCTGCAATCACCATCTGCAGTGATTTTGGAGCCCCCAAAAATAAAGTCTGACACTGTTTCCCCATCTATTTCCCATGAAGTGATGGGACCAGATGCCATAATCTTAGTTTTCTGAATGTTGAGCTTACCTGGTATTATATCTCATTATCAGATCTCTGTTCCTTTTGTTGAAACAAAAACTGCTTATTAACACAATGTCTATGCATCATAGAATGTGACACTGTTTTGGAGATGAATGATAACTACACTATATAGAGATCAAGAACAGTGAAGGCTTAGAAAGCATGTAAACCCACTTGTGTCTCTGTTTCTTGATCACTGGTAATGTGACCATTGTGAGGGGAAACATGAATTTATAATTGTATTCACTTAGCTTACTTATATCTACATTTAAAGAACCACATATGACTAGAAACTATCCTACTGGACAATTCAGATCTAGAGCCTTTTGGTCACATTCCACATTGCAGGTTGGTTTTCAGAGCAGTATGAAATGAATGACAATGATTTATAAGGAGTTTAGACCAAGGTAACAAAGGGCTAAAAATAAAGTCAGTGTTCTTCAGAGAAAGGGAACCAACATGGTAGAGATATGTATGTGTGTGTGTAGAAAGAGAAAGATTTACTTATTTATCCATTTATTTTAAGAAATTAGTTCACACAATTATGGAGGCCGGCTAGGTCCAAAATCTGCAGGGAGACCATGTGGTGGGAGGATCAAGAACTGAGAAAAATTTGTAATTCAGTTACAAAGGCAGTCTGCTGGCAGAATTCATTCTGTCCAGGGGAGGTTAGTCTTTGGTTGATTAAAGGCTTCAACTGGTTGCATGATAATCATAAAGATAATGATAATCTCCACCCACATCATAGAGAATAATGGTCACTCAAAGTTCACGTAGTTAAATATTAATCTCATTCAAAAATTACCTTGCTAGAAATATCCAAAACAATGTTTGGCTAAATTTCTGAGCACTGTAGCCCAATCATGTTGACATAAACTTTAACCATCACAACTACTCTAAAGAGAAGAAAATCTGGTCTTCTATAGAGGAAAGAGAAAATATTGAAATCTTAGACCAATGCAAGAGGAGCAAACATGGAATGGATAGCCATCTAAAATCTTTGTGTTGTTCCCTTCATTTTGATCCTTTTCCTCTGGTTACAAGAGCAATTCATATTTTTAAATTATATTATTACATAAATATGGTTAGAAAAGCAAATGTGTGTAGGATTGTGCTATATCAGCTTAAGACTGAATGCAACACTTTTCTGAATACTTTTCTCTGTATAGTTTTGTGTTCAACTTGGGCAAAAGAAGGAAATTATGCAAGATTTAAAAGACAGTAGTACAGCAAGTAGTATGCCTCTTGGGAGGCATCACAGTTAGATATATGATGAGGTGATGTTGAACTACTCTGCAGATATCAGCTTCTCTTTATTTTCCTCCTCACCATGTTCATTATGTCTCCCCATTAGCTGCTTTTGCAGACTAGCAGTGACCCCCAGCCTATGAGTCAATGGATAGCTGAAGATTCACAGAGGCATGAGCCATAGGGTGGTATTATCTCCCTATGTTCATCTCCATGAATCCCACCACCATCCCATTTACCATCTTAGACATGCTTGGCTCCTAAGTTTTCCCTACATATTTCAACATATCCACCCACATTAGTGTTTTGGGAGACTGGTTAGTGATTCTTTTCCTGATCCACTGTCCCCTGCTGCCCTTTTAGGCTTCCCTTCTCCATCTCCTCCTATATTTAATAATGTCTAATGGCCTTTATCTGTCTCTTATTCACACAATGAAGTGAATCTACTTCCACAATTGGGGCTTCCTTAGTGGTTCAGTGGTAAAGAGTCTGCCTGCAATGCAGGAGATGCAATTTCGATCCCTGAGTCTGAAAGATCCCCTGGAGAAGGAAATGGTAACTTGCTTCAATATTCTTACCTGGAAAATCCCATGGACAGGGGGCTACAGTCCATGGGGTTGCAAAAGAGTGAGACATGACTGAGCAATTAAACAACATCTTCCATAATTAAGTCTTGACTGAGACAAAGCCATCTCATGTTTCACTGTTATGTTCATCTGTGCTGCTGTGAAGCTGTGAATCCCCATGATGAATTTATGTAGTTGCTTATTTTGAACCTCAGTGGATAATTTGGCAGTTATTCGGGTTAGATTTTGTTCAAGAGATTAGGAACATCATTTGATGCTTTTGAAATGATTTGAGTTGCTGGCTCAAGTGATTCTTTCAGTTTAGCAAGGCTGACATCCATAAGCAGTCAAACAACTTTAGGAAGTAAGCTCATAGGACAGTAAGTGAAGAAGTAGACAAATGTCCTGTCCTGGTATGGATAAATCAAACACTGGGATCAATGGGATGTGGGTAGATTGTAATGATACAATCTTGAGGATGAAAGACTACATGGAAAGAGTGGCTCTAAAAATGTGGAGAGATTGTTCTGACTCTAATCAGATCACCAATTAAAATGTGTATGGTACACACACCAATAAGCATCTCTCAGACACCACCTTGGTGTCCTACAATTCAACTCAATTCTTTCCTGAAGACAGTATCAGATCCCACAGGTTAAGAGTTCAGACCTGTAAGACTTCCTCCTCATACCAGCACACTCACTCCCAGTTCCAATGGCAAGTCCACTTGTTATCAGTACCAGTGCATTTGACCTAATGGCTATAAATCAGATGTTCCTATGACTCCCTCATCATGTTTGATTAATTTCCTAGAAAGGTTCACAGGACTCAGGAATCTAATTTATTCACTGTGTGCTTAGTCATGTCCGATTCTTTGGGACCCATGGATTGTAGCCCATCAGGTTCCTTTGTCTATGGAGATTCTCTAGGCAAGAATACTGGAGTGGGTTGTCATGCCTTTCTCCAGGGGATCTTCCCAACCCAGGGGTCAAACCCAGGTCTCCTGCATTGCAGGCAGATTCTTTACCATCTGAGCCACCAGGGAAGTGTATAGTTTATTCATTAGATTATCAATTTATTGTTTAAGGACATAACTCAGAAACAGCCAAATGGCAGAAATACATGAAACAAATTACAGGCAAGGAGCAACACACTACAATGTCCTTTCCAGCACACCACTCTCCTCATGTCTCCATGTGTTCATTAACCCAGAAGTGTTCTGAGATCAATCCTTGTTTTTTTATGGAAGCTGTATTATACAAACATGATTGAATAAATTATCAATCACTAGTGGTTAAAATCAATCTCCAACTTTTGTACTTCCCTGCCTTCCATGGAGGTGGAATTGAAAGTTCTAACTCTCTAGTTAAAGATTGGTTCCCTTGACAACTAGTGCATCTCCTCCCTTCCCATCTTGAGGTTATATATGGACTCTCTAGGTTATCTAGGTCACCTAATTAACACAACAAAAGACACATTATCATCCCTCTTGTCAGTTACATTCTAAGAGTTGTAAGAGTTTTTAGGAGTTCTGTTTAAAAAGCTGGCTTAAATCAATATTCAAAAAACTAAGATCATGGCATCTGGTCCCATCACTTCATGGCATATAGATGGGGAAACAATGGAAACAGTGAAAGATTTTATTTTCTTGGGCTCCAAAATCACTGCAGACAGTGACTGCAGCCATGGAATTAAAAGATGCTTGCTCCTTTGAAGAAGAGCTATGACAAACCTAGAGAGTGTATTAAAAAGCAGAGCCATTACTTTGCTACAAAATCTGTATAGCCAAAGCTATGGTTTTTCCAGTACTCATGTATGGATGGTGAGAGTTGGACCATAAAGAAGGCTGAGTTCCAAAGCATTGATACTTTCAAACTGTGATGTTAGAGAAGATTCTTGAGAGTCCCTTGGACTGCAAAATCAAACCAGTCAACCCTAAAGGAAACACTGAATATTAATTGGAAGGATTGATGCTGAAGGTCCATTATTTTGACCACCTGATTTGAAGAGCTGACTCACTGAAAAAGACCCTGATGCTGGGAAGGATCGAAGGCAGGAGGAGAAGTAGACAACAGAGGATGAGATGGTTGGATGGTATCATCGACTCAATGGACATGAGTCTGAGAAAACTCCGGGAAATAGTGTAGGATAGAAAGGCCTGGCATGGTGCAGTTCATGGGGTCACAAAGAGTCAGACATGACTGAGCAACTGAACAACCACAGTAAAGGAGTTCCCTGCCAAAAAGGGAGACAAAGACCAAACATTGTGATTTTTGATAAGAAATATCACAGAATTCAGTGTAGTGATATTTCCTTTACTTCCCAATTACTAATACAGTTCCCCTTTTGGAAAATTTTCTTTGAAATTTGTAGTATTAGAATTCCCATTTATCAGATTTTCTAGAAATGTTAAATCATTAATGACAAAGAGAAATTTTCTGGTTTCCCTTTCCTTCCTCACACAGATTTCCTTCCTCACGCATGAGCTGTTGCTCATGTCTATTTAGTTCTTTGGGTTCAGTGATTCTACAAGGTGTCTGATAACAGCACTCTTTTCAGCACTGCAGATCATGTTGGGAACTGAAACCTCAGATCCCAGCTCACCTGCAAACATCTGTTTTTCACTGATAACACCACTAGGCACATATTTTAAGGTTTTTTTTTTTTTTTTTTTTTTTTTTGCTCTGTGAAGTGCCTCTCAAATGCATCAGTTTGCTGAGGAGGCTTAGTGACTTGAAGTTATGATGTGAAGCTAGTAATACAGGGTTGTATAATGAAGTAAGAACTGGTTTGCATCACTAGCTAGCTGTGTGACCCTTGGTAAGTTATATAACCACACTGTACTTCAATATTCTCCTTAGTGAAAGACATTACCTGTGCCACACCCACATTACCTTACCTGTGCTACACCCACATCTTCTTCAGGTTGCTGTCCTATTCAAATATAATGCTATAGATAAAAACCAATTGGAGGCTGAAATGTATCCCTATTATCAAGGACAGTTATCATTTTTTTTTAATAAAAGAGAAGCTGATGAAGAATGGAACTAATTTTGTGACTTTGGAATAGTTTACCTGAAAGTTAGGCTTTTCTGGATGGCAAAACCAGTTTCAGGGGCAAATTGTATTAAATTGCTGTCATCTGAAGACTCTTACTTCTGACAATAATTATTTTTAGAGTTTGGGCAATATACTGATTATACGGTTTAATGCAGTGATTCTTCACCTTGGTTTCTCATGATAATAGCTTGTGGCCCTGTGAAAACTTACCATCTTTATCTGAATCAGAATCCCTGAAGATGTCCTGTTCTTTGTATTATTGACATAGACTCAAAAATATTGATGGATATCCAAGAATCAATTTGTTGGCTTAGAAATGGCACCAGCTTTTGAGTCAGATGCACCATTGTCCAGTTTTATGACCTTGGGCTAAGAATTCTATAAAGTATGACAATAAGTAGTATATTTCCAGGCTGTTGTGAGATTAGGAAGTTACTTATGCTGGGCATTTAATTAAGCAAGAACTCCATAGCACTAAACATTGTGATTATATTCTGCCATATAGTCTGTACTGTTGTTTCCCAGGTCTTTGTCTTGTGGCCTCAACTTCATTTTAAGAGTTCCACAGGTGCTCTTTGAGGGTGAGACTATGATTTACTTTTCTTATATATTCTCTGCATCACTTAATAGAATGTTGGTTACACAGCATGTAGAAAAATTCATTGGCAGAAAAAGTAATCAAAGTTATTCTCTTTGTCTAGTGTAATTAAAACACCAAAAATGCATTCTGGTCTATTAATCAGAGTTTAAATAAAATTCTTGGAACATTTTTTCATCTGCAACTAGACCACACAGAAATGCTTTGTAAATCAGTCTGTGAAGCCCTTGGTTGAGAGATTGTTTTTACAGGAAAGTTTGTACCAAATCCTATTGGTTTAAGAAGTGTCAGACAGTTTTGCATACATTTTGAGGACAGTGATTGAGCAACATTTCTAAAAGTATTGATAAGAAGCTGTAATTAAGAAATAGGGTTAATGGGACAACTTCGGTGGGAGAGGGTTCAGGGTATAATTTTTAAGAGCTTGGGTACAGAAGCAGTTTAAAGGTTTGATGCAGAAGAGAGAAAAATATGAGGACCTTAAAGGCATATACTGAAGGGTATGGATGACAAGGATTGTCCCTGGGAAGAATAGGAATCCTAGGGTCTTCCCTGGGTCCTGCATGATCGTCAGTCAGTCCAAATAGAAAGAAGGCTGGAACTTAAGGTGCAGTGAATTTGGGAAGGAGTATAAGAAGGAAAGCTGTAGAAAATAAGGTCTTCTCTACCTCTATCCTAGATGTCTTACATACGGTAGAGTTCTGAGCCCACAGATGAAAATGGTTTTAATCTTGGTGCTCTAGAAAGAGCTAAAGGGAAAACTGAAGTAGGGGTCAGCATTCCATCTGGACTGAGCATGCTGTATCACTGTGTGACCATTCTTGATACCAACCACACTGAGCAATGTAAAGCATGTGTGTGGCTCAAAGACACAATTTCTATGATCTTTTATTTATGAGATTATGTTTTAAAAGGCTACTTCTGTCAGATGCTTATTTTGGTATTCAAGATCTGTGTAATGTCATTATTTTTGTGCTACCTTTCTGATCTCTGCAGGTATTCAATCCCACAAACTCTGAATAAAGGTATGTCAAAAGCTACAGGTCTTCACTGTAGTCTCTCTGTATCATTCACCTTTCACTAAACATGCCATGATTCAGCGTTATGCTGGTTTGTGATTTCTTTTCCATATCAAATGAACAATTGGACCAAGATATTAACAGCTTTGATGTCTTATTCTGAATTACTCTGTCATAGATGTGCATTGGGTTGGGGATCAAGGAAGTGGTACAGAATCCTCTGGTTATGAGAGATCAAAAGAAGAGGCAGTCCTGAAGTCAGGAAAGCAAAACTAGTTTTGGGGGCAGCCCCAAGTCAAATAGTAATAATGAAGGTTAGAACTACAAAGTTTCTAAAGAATAAATCAGGCCAGTAACCCAGCCTTTTGAGCACATGATAGGAACCAGAAATAGAGATGATACCTGCCATGGACAAGTTTCCCATCTACAGTTCTCTCTACCAGGCAGAAGGGGTCCAAGTGTGAGATGACTTGAGATGCAGCTTTGATAATATTTTTAGCTGGCTGAAATAGGCTGCCACCACCTCAAATCAAGATGTATTTCTAATGTAAGAAAGTAGCTACTCCTACTTTTTTCTCACAATGCTCAGGGAAAACAACAAAAACAGAGTTTTGTGAATCAATTAATCAAACAAGAGGATTCTGATAAGAAAGAAAACATGGAAGGTTACTTTGAAGTTGATGATTGCATGAGCAAAATTGTTCTCACTAAGTGGAATTTGGAACTTACAACATATTTGGAAACATTCTGAATTTGGGGTCTTTGTTTTTCTTTGTTTTCCCAAACACAAGGTTTAGTTTATTAATATTTCATTGTCTTTCACAAATAATACTGTGACCTTTTGGGGTCAGCTGGTGGTAAAATTAAATACTTTTCCAATGATTCTAGTATTCTGAAGACATGAGTTAATTTGTCCAAGGTGACTGAATGAGTCATCAACCAGCACAGTCCCACTTAGTCCATTAGATTGAACCGCTTCCTGTGATGAATAAACTAAAGGCCCCAGATTGGTGATTCACTAAAGCAAAAGGGATGACACTTTTCTTGTTTTAGCAGTGGATTCTCATATGATTCCGCTGTGTCTTGTAAGCAACAATTGTGATTTCCTTTAGGTAAATCTCTTTCCTCCTCCACTTAATGAGAGTAGTTTTGTTAATATCGTTGTGGATCTGACATGCCATCTATTATGGTGCCCGTTGTATCCCTCTGCTCTTGTTCCAGATGGCGTCCATAATTACCTTTGCAGGTGTTTTAAGGGGACTTCAGTAAGTAAGTCAATAGTGAAACTCAGCAGGTAATAAGATAGGCTTTTTCAGGAAATCATAGGAAAACAAATATATCATTTTTGTCATAATCAAGTACTATGCACTGAAAGTCCAACATTTCTTAGATATTAGGAAATGCACTTTCTTTCATTTATGATCAGAAATTATTACTTGTTGGTAACTGGAGTTATGGAAATAATTTGAATAGGTAGGAATCACATTCCTCTGACCCAATTAAAACAAAACTCTTACATGATTATAAATTTTGCATTTATTTGAATTTAGAGATTTGAAAGTATTTTGTCAGTAATCTTGGAAAGAAAGACAGGTGCTTTTATCCTCAGGTTGCTGGTGAGGAAACTGAGGCTCCGATGGGTTGTGTACCCATCTATGGTCATAAAGCAACCCAGTGGAGAAAACAACCAGCCTCTGTTAATCTAGTGTCTTTTTCTATTTCCCAGCAACACATTTTGTCTTCTAGATAGCAAACACCAATAGAGACACATGAACTAGACATTGCATCTCCTTCCTGTAACTCTATCTTTATCAGAAAAGCAGAATGAGGTTTCTGTGAATTTCTTTAGGATAAGATAATAGATTCTGGCATCTTCTATCCACAAAAGAAGTCAGGAAGCAACTTTTCACAACAGTAATGCCAATCATGTAATTTGGGGTGGTTCTTGAAAATCATAAACTCAAACATCCAACCCATTGCACAGAGCTCTCTGGTCCAGGTTCAGAGAATTTTTAATAAACCCAAAGTTAGTAAAAACAACATTTGATTTGCCTGTATATCTGCATTTTGGGCAGAGCTTAAGCTTGTCTTCCACTCAGATTCAATGCTGCTGCTGCTGCTGCTAAGTTGCTTCAGTCATGTCTGACTCTGTGCGACCCCTGAAATGGCAGGCCACCAGGCTCCCCCGTCCCTGGGATTCTCCAGGCAAGAACACTGGAGTGGGTTGCCATTCCCTTCTCCAATGCATGAAAGTGAAAAGTGAAAGTGAAGTCGCTCAGTTGTGTCCGACTCTGAGCGACCCCATAGACTGCAGCCTACCAGGCTCTTCCATCCATGGGATTTTCCAGGCAAGAGTACTGCAGTGGGGTGCCATTGCCTTCTCCAACTCAGATTCAATAGGGTATATCAAAGACTGGGAGAGAAGGATAGAGAGATAGAGGGAGGGAGGAAAAAGAGGGAGAGGAGGTTCTATGACCTTTCTAACTGTATCTTGGAAGTAGAATACCTTGATATCTCTCACAGTCACAGACTTGCTCATTTGTTCACAGTCAAGGAGAGGGAACAGAGACGTCAACTCTCAATGCAGATGTGATATTATCCTAAGAAGACCATAAGGATTAGGATGCATGAATACAGTGCTTTCCTACAGTGTCTCTGATACTTGCTCATTTTAATTCAGACTGAATATTTTTATAGTTCAGTTGATTTATTTCATTTTTGTGCAGTGTTTAAGTTAAAGAACATTTCTTTTTTTTTATTTTATTTTATTTTTAAACTTTACATAATTGTATTAGTTTTGCCAAACATCAAAATGAATCCACCATAGGTATACATGTGTTCCCCATCCTGAACCCTCCTCCCTCCTCCCTCCCCATACCATCCTTCTGGATCGTCCCAGTGTACCAGCTCCAAGCATCCAGTATCGTGCATCAAACCTGGAGTATTTGAAATCAGTCTCCTTCCTCCTATAAGTTAGCCTTAGGTCTGTCTTGTGCTGAGCAGAAGTAGTTTTGCTTGTTATAAATAAGGAAAGATTTTGATAATTTGGGCTTCCCTGGCAACTCAGACAGTAAAGAATCTGCCTGCAATGCAGGAAACAGGTTTGATCCCTGGGTCAGGAAGATCCCCTGTAGAGGGAAATGACTACCAATCCAGTATTCTTGCCTGGAGAATTCCATGGACAGAGGAGCCTGGCAGGCTACAGTCCATGGGGTTGCAAAGAGTTGGACATGACTGAGCAATTAACACCTTCACTTGGTAATTTCAATGTTCTACATCAAATATTCTACCTAGAAATGCTTAATATTAAAATAAATATTATTATAAAATATTTTATCTCTCTAAATATTTTACTAAAGACACCTTGAATTCCCAGCGCACCACCATATTGAGATGGTTCCTGCATGTGTTCTGTGCTGGTCATGTCTTCTCTCAGCATCCTTAAAATTCTCTAGTAGATAATAACATTTAATTTCTCTCAAAATGCCTGCCGTTAGTGTAAAAGTAGCAATACATGTCATCTAGAGAGGGGATAGGGATTTTTTTCAGTAGGATGTTATTAAGCAGCAGATTAATGAGATATTCCTGTTTCATCATGATTAATTGGTAATGTTATTTCTGTGGTGGTAGGGGATAAAATTATAAAACTGCACAGTGAATTGACTGATGCGTGGAAAGGATAAAGAGAATTGCACTCTAACTCCTAAAAACACTGTAATATAAGTAAACAGGAATTTATTGTATCAAGGGAAAAATAATTAAGTTGTTTGTATGAATAAATTAACTTGAATAATAACACAAAATCTTATTGAATAATGGATAGTATAGGAGATTGTAAAATTGCTACATTCTTAAAAACACAAGACCAGGGCAAGCCAAGGCTTCATTTGGAGTCCAGCAAATTACATCTGAAGTTTTTATTCATATTAAATGATATATGTTCCATACTTTGTCATTTTCAGGAGTATCTTACACCTGATAACAATTTTAAAAGATGCAACTCAAAGAGTACCCAGTTACATCTTGAGGGACAATCTGAGGAAGTGTTTAGTATGTATTCATGCAACTTAAGGATGAGATAACCAAGAAACAATGGTTTGTTAAGAGTTAGTGCATTAATGAATTTCCTGGTTAGAGCAAGCATCTTTTATTTTCCATGGATTTTAGTTGGGCTTATTGGAGGCAATATTTTAAAGGTCTGGGGCATCTGCTTTACATTAAAAGTGTTATTTTATGTCCTTACCACATTGAAAGAAATCAGAAAGGGGGCATCCTTTGAAATATTCAATATCTACAAGACTTGACCAAGATAGGCAACTTTGATTCTGACTCAGAGTTGAAAACACTTGAGTTAGATTTGTTAACTGCGATGAAGTGAGTTAAGTTTACTACTGCTGCTGCTGCTGCTAAGTTGCTTCAGTCGTGTCCGACTCTGTGCGACCCCATAGACGACAGCCCACCAGGCTCCCCCATCCCTGAGATTCTCCAGGCAAGAACACTGGAGTGGGTTGCCATTTCCTTCTCCAATGCATGAAAGTGAAAAGTGAAAGTGAAGTCACTCAGTCGTGCCCAACTCTTAGCAACCCCATGGACTGCAGCCTACCAGGCTCCTCCATCCATGGGATTTTTCAGGCAAGAGTACTGGAGTGGGGTGCCATTGCTACAGAGTGGCTATATTAGAACAGCAATAATTGTGCTCCCCAAGTCCTATTGACAATGAGGCTAGAAAAAATATTGGTTATTTTAAATTATACTTACATATATAGAAATTGTAGAAATTTAATCTTGATTTTTAATGGGCCGTATTGGTCATCCAATTTTTATTTGGTCAGTGATCTGTTATAGAAATTTAGATGGGTTTCTTTTTCCATTTTTTATAGCCCATATATTTATGAATATTTTTTAAGATAATTTCATAGTTGGAAATAATTGAATTAAAGTCATAGATATGTTTAATCATTTGAAATGTGTTGATCAATACATATTGCCTTGTTGAATGACCAAAACATCATGTATATATTTTTATAAAAAATAAAATTTTCATAATTTGGTGGGCCAAAACTTGTCTTTGGCACTGGTTTTCTTTCATTAACACACACATACATACACACACATTTGAGTCCTGGAATTGTTTTTTCTTTAGTTTTTACACATTTTCCATTTGGAAAACATTTTCCATTCATCATCTTTTAAATTACCTGTCCATGCCTTTTTGAATTATAATACAGTTAGACTTCAATTTAGTGCTTATATTTTGGATTTTCTGGCAGTTAAAACCTTAGATCAAACTCAATGTCTAGGTTCAGCCACAGCTTTGACACTGGGTAGCTACATAATTTACAGTGAGATCTTTTCCTTTCTGTGCCTTGATTTCCCCATTTAAAGAATGGCTATACTACTTCCATATATTTCATCAAAATGTCATGATGTTAAATGAGATTACAACAGCTCCTCGGATGTCTCTTAGGTGACTGATTGAAAGGTGAATTTACATCTTAATTGCTCTGTGCATTAGTTATTTTCAAGTTATTCCTGTTTTAGCACTCCTTAAGCTTGTACTCTTAGAAGTTTGAAGGTTTAAGGCTTTAGAGATCATTCTTAACTTTCCCGTCTTCAGTGCAGTGCAGTTCAGTTCAGTTGCTCAGTTATGTCCGACTCTTTGCAACCCAGTGAATCGCAGCACGCCAGGCCTCCCTGTCCATCACCAACTCCTGGAGTTCACACAAACTCATGTGCAGCAAGATGGTGATGCCATCCAGCCATCTCAATCTCTGTCATTCCCTTCTCCTCCTGCCCCCAATTCCTCCAAGCATCAGGGTCTTTTCCAATGAGTCAACTCTTCGCATGAGGTTGCCAAAGTATTGAAGTTTCAGCTTTAGCATCAGTCCTTCCAATGAACATCCAGGACTGGTCTCCTTTAGGAAGGACTGGTTGGACCTCCTTGCAGTCCAAGGGACTTTCAAGAGTCTTCTCCAACACCACAGTTCAAAAGCATCAATTCTTCGGCTTTCTTCACAGTCCAACTCTCACATCCATACATGACCACTGGATAAAACATAGCCTTGACTAGATAGACCTTTTCTGGCAAAGTAATGTCTCGCTTTTTAATTTGCTATGTAGGTTGGTCATAACTTTCCTTCTAAGGAGTAAGCGTCTTTTAATTTCATGGCTGCAATCACCATCTGCAGTGACTTTGGAGCCCCAAAAAATAAAGTCTGATACTGTTTCCACTGTTTCCTCATCTATTTGCCATGAAGTGATAGGACCAGGTGCCATGATCTTAGTTTTCTGAATGTAGAGCTTTAAGCCAACTTTTTCACTCTTCTCTTTCACTTTCATCAAGAGGCTCTTTAGTTTTCTTCACTTTCTGCCATAAGGGTGGTGTCATCTGCATATCTGAGGTTATTGATATTTCTCCCGGCAATCTTGATTCCAGCTTGTGCTTCCTCCAGCCCAGCGTGTCTTATGATGTACTCTGCATAGAAGTTAAATAAGCAGGGTGACAATACATAGCCTTGACGGACTCCTTTTCCTATTTGGAACCAGTCTGTTGTTCCATGTCCAGTTCTAACTGTTTCTTCCTGACCTGCATATAGGTTTCTCAAGAGGCAGGTCAGGTGGTCTGGTATTCCCATCTCTTTCAGAATTTTCCACAGTTTATTGTGATCCACACAGTCAATAAAGCATAGTCAATAAAGCAGAAATAGATGTTAGCAATGTGAGAAAGGAATCAAGTTGGACACGACTTGATGACTGAACAACAACAACTACACAGACTTAACTAGTTTAGTTTCTCATATCACAAAACTGAAAGTGATATACCACATTTCCATAGTGGGAAATTCAGAAATAAATTATCAGTTCGGTTTACTCAGTCGTGTTTGACTCTTTGCAACCCCATGGACTACAGCAAGCCAGACCTCCCTGTCCATCACCAACTCCCGAAGTACACTCAAATTCATGTCCATTGAGTCGATGATGCCATCCAGCCATCTCATCCTCTGTCATCCCCTTCTCCTCCCACCTTCAATCTTTAGAATATAAATAAAAGGGAATATAATCCTGTCATTTAAAATTATTGTATAAAACTTTGTTTGACCTAAATACATGTTCATGATGACTATTATTAAAAAAAAAAATACTGATCACAAAATAGCATATATGGCATAGTCCTCTGTGTTTAAAACTATATACAGGCATCTATGAGGTACTGGGAGAAGGCAACAGCACCCCACTCCAGTATTCTTGCCTGGAGAATCCCATGGACGGAGGGGCCTGGTGGGCTGCAGTCCATGGGGTCGCTGGGAGTCGGACATGACTGAGTGACTTCACTTTTCACTTTTCACTTTCATGCATTGGAGAAGGAAATGGCAACCTGCTCCAGTGTTCTTGCCTGGAGAATCCCAGGGATGGGGGAGCCTGGTGGGCTGCCGTCTATGGGGTCACACAGAGTCGGACATGACTGAAGCGACTTAGCAGCAGCAGCAGCATGAGGTACCGAGTATAAGCAATGTCTGTATTTTGTTGAAATTTTAGAGTGTGTAATTTTCTGGTGAGATAATGGTATTTTAATTTTTTAAAACTTTTTCAATTTTTCAAATATTTATAATTATTATTTATTATTTGTAAAAAAACAAAAATAAGAGAAAAATTCTGATTCTATGTATTTTCTTTCACTGCTGATAGTAGTTTTTGTTAAATTCTCTAGCTGTCCTTTTCAATTCTCATTCCATATGTAGTTCCTGACGATCCTAGCCAGAAGACATTCTTTTTTTTCCATTCATTTATATCTTTCTAGTAAATGAAACCCTGGAGTTTCTTGTATTTTATTGTAGTTAGTAAACGTAAGTTTTGGGAATCATTTTCTTAAATTTAAAACACACCGTTATACGGCCAGAAACACTGCTTAATAATTGTCCCTCCCAAGAGAGATATTTTATCTTCATACCCTTGACTGAGGATGTTCTCTGATTTTATGGCAATGTTATCTGTTTAGATGTATGAATGACTTGGGAGTAATCATGCTTCTCAAGAAACAATGGTAATTGTCAGGCTATTCAGCAAGTGAAATGAGGTCTTAGAATGCCAATTTTAAACACATTTCCTTTGTGTATTTTTATAAATAAAATGTCAATTTTGGGAGAACATGTCATTTCTCAAAGTTAATATGAAGGAGGAAAGCATTCAAATATTTGCTTTATGAAGGGAAACTTATTAGAATGAACTGAACTTTCATAGATAAGTTTGATGTATGACATAGGGAACCCAATGCCAGTGTTCTGTGACACCTCTAGGGGTGGGATGGGAAGGGAGTTGGCAGGGGGGGTTTGAGAGAGAAGGGACATATGTATACCTAATGCTGACTCATGTTGATGTATGACAAAAACCATCACAATATTATAAAGTAATTAGCCTCTAATTAATAAAAAAGGAGTTACTACATGGATAAGTGTGTGCATGCTAAGTCGCTTCAGTCGTGTCTGATTTTGTGTGACCCTGTGGACTGCAGCCTGCCAGGCTTCTCTGTCCTCAGGATTCTCCAGGCAAGAATCCTGGAGTGGGTTGCCATGCTGTCCTCCATGGTATCGTCTCGATCTAGGGATCGAATCTGCTTCTTTTATGTCTAACCTGCCTTGGTGGGCAGTTCCTTTACCCCTAGCACCACCTGGGCATGGACTTAAAAAGAAAGGTGATTTATTTTTATTCCTAGTCTGAGTTTAGTATATTTTGTTATATTTATGCTTGTTTATATGTAATATGTTATATTTATGCTTAGAAGTATTCAGCACTGATAGGCAAATGAGAATAACAAGAACTATCAGTAACTGAGCATCTAATGTGTATAGTCCATGCAACTATCAGTAACTGAGCATCTAATGTGTATAGTCCATGCAATATATTTTAGTTGCATTTTAAAATTTGATTTCCATAGTGATCCTTTAAGATTTAAAACTATAGTGACCTCCCATTTCCCTATGAGTGCACTAGAGTTTAGCAACTTTTCCTAGACTGAAAAAATAGCAAGTACTGGTAGTAGATGTTATACTTTGACTCATATTATCTAACAATAACATCCAAACTCTTCATCATTGGGCTAATATTTCCAAATAATGTTTTTTGGACCTACTGGCTTTTTGTTTTCTTACATTTGTTTATGTATGTTATTTAAAAATTTGGTTTTTAAAAGAGCCTGACCTTGAATGACTTTGATAATGGATTAGAGCATGTGCTGTCTGCTTTATATTTAGCTCATTGACAGTCTCCTAAAACACACTTTGTTCAACTTGCAGATAACAATTTTTCTTCCATTTCATGCAAAATTGATTCTTATGCTTGTTTCTGCTTTAGCAATGGAAACTCATGGGCCCATCACTGTCGCCAAATGACATTTTTTGTTGACAATATCTGTTAGGGTCCATCACAGTATATCCTAAATATTAGCAACCAGTTAAAAATTAAAATGAAGGTTGTTATCATGAACCTGGAAGTGTGAGCTGAAGAGTGCAGGGCCGACCAGATCTCGCAGGCTCACTCTGGGCTCTCATGTTTCACTCAGGGCTCGTCTTGGAAACAGTAGGAGGTAAATGAAATTTATCACCTGGTGTGTTTGGTCCTCCTCTCTACACGTTCCAGCCTCTCCTATTCTTTGTGTTCTTGTTTCTCCAGGGTTGCTTATTTTCTTCCCTTCAGGTCTTTCAAGTCCTACTGCTCTTTCTGAACAATTACTGTTGAACACCATAGACTCTGCTAAGTGTTCTAAATGTTGTCAAATCCTGATAGCAACCCTTCAAGGCTGGAAAAGATTAAATGATTTTCAGGGCCACAAACTCAGGAAAGGGTTAATATGAGCTCTTAATTTAAGATTACCTGATTGTAAAGGCAGTATTTTGTTTTTATACAATATGTTTTTTTTACTAAGCCTCCCGCAAGTATAACACATCCTCAGGAATTATTCTGGCTCCAAGTATTTTCCTCAGATGTAGATTTCAGTAGTGATATGGTTGCTCTCCTCTCAGAGGGATCTATTTATACTTTGAAGTTTCTATCTTACAGATGAATGTGAATTTGTATTTTCTCTGGATATTTTATGTAGTGGTTGGCATTTGGAAGTAATATGTTTTGGGTCAGCAGAACTCTCCTGTGCTTTTGAAGTGGTCTCAAGTACAAAAAAGGCTATTTTTGTATAAACATACCATGTTTTGTTATCATGATAATAAATAGGGAGGTTTACATGTGGGCTTTCCTACATAAAGGAGATCTGCCTTTTCTTGGGAATAAAAATTTTAGTTTTCCCAAGGATCTTACAAATGGACAAGTTATATCATGACCACTTAGACTTTTCCTTCTGAGCAATTTGCTTGACAATTCTATGCTGCTGCTGCTGCTAAGTCGCTTTAGTTGTGTCTGACTCTGTGTGACCCCATAGACGGCAGCCCACCAGGCTCCCCCGTCCCTGGGATTCTCCAGGCAAGAACACTGGAGTGGGTTGCCATTGCCTTCTCCAATGCATGAAAGTGAAAAGTGAAAGTGAAGTCAATCATTTCCAACTCAGCGACCCCATGGACTGCAGCCTACCAGGCTCTTCCATCCATGGGATTTTCCAGGCAAGGGTACTGGAGTGGGGTGCTATTGCCTTCTCCACAATTCTATACCTCGAGATATATGTACAAAAGGGAAGAAATTTATTTTATGTTTGTGCCCCATGCATGTAATATATATATGGATGTGCACATGCATGCAAGCAGTATATCTTTATTATGTTATGCTTTGTAAATTAGTAAATAAAAGTGTCACATTATTAGAAACTGAAAAAAAAAGGTAAGATTATAAAGAAGGAAACTTTATGCCAGCTTTGCTTTTTTGTTCTATCATTTGTTAGTAAAGAAGTCAACTGAATCTGCACAATTTTAGATAGATCATCCCAACACTTCATAATTGGCGTGTTCAAGAAAGTCAGGGATGATCTCTCATCTGTTGCTTTGAGTTGCTTTGTTAAGACTATAAGAGACTGATCTAGGTTGGTCCTTAGACTTAATAAAAAATCATTTGAAAAGGATATAATTAGTATAATCTAATGATAAAAAATGTGCAGCAACACAACCACAGAGTTGCTATTAAGCGGTTCTGTGATTAACCAGTCCCCTTTTGTAAATTACTTGGTCTCTTTATGTAGGGATATGGGAGTTCTCTGAGGCCAACAAGAGGGTAATTCAGGTCTGGGGCAATGTTTCATGCAATTATGAACTCGTGGTTTTAGGGGATGTCTTTGTGAAGATGTGATTATTCAAATATATTTATATCATGAATGAGAAAAGCATATCTAAGGAAAGTCTCCTTGGATGTTTCTAGTTTTCTAACAGAATTATTTTGGCTGAAAAGAAAAAGAAGCCATCTCAGAATTCCAGTCAAGGTGACTTTTTTTTTTCCTTTCTGAATCCTCCCCCCCGACACACATATACCTACCTGTCTCCGTGTGCTGGTTTAATTCCCAGGATGCTTTCTTTGTGATTGCAGTGTGCTTGCACCAGAGACTCAGGTATGTTCCTCCTTATTTAAACCTGAGAGTGGTAGAGATTTCTTTCTTAAAAATATCAAAAGGAAGTCCTGAATTTTAACATAATTAGAAAGAAAAAAGTATGGTCGGGGTAATGCAATGGTCTGATGGCCTTAGCCCTGCATCACAAATCTGTTAAACTAGCATTATGGCAATCTACATGAAAGTACAGAAATTTCTTTTAACTACCACCCAGTGAAAAATCTGAGACATATGAGACAAGTGGAAGAATGGAAATACTGGATAGGAGACAAAGCACCATCCATTACAATATTTTTTTTAAGTTATTTCTTTTGTTTCATGGTCTTCTGTATTACTAACTAACTAGCTTCCCTCCTTCTACTTCTTTTGTCTTCGTGGCAAAATAGAAATAACATAAAATTGATCGTGTTGGTTCTAAGTGTCGAATTCAGTGGCAAGAAGTATTTTCACAGTATAGCACAACCGTCACCACTATCAATTTCCAGGATGTTTTCTCATCTCACACAGAAACTGTGCCCATGAAGCAATAATTTCCCCTTCTCTGCTCCCTCTATTACCTGCCAGCCTCTGTTATAATTTGTCTTTGAATATGCCTATTTTAGGTACCTCATGTAGGTGAAATCATGCAATATGTGTCCTGTGTGTCTGACCTATTTTACTTGACATAAAGTTCCCGAGATTTTGTTTGCATTGTAGCATGCATGACAGTGTCATCATTTGTTAAGGTTGAATAACATTCTATTGCATGTATATATATTAATATCATATTTTGTTTATCTTTTAATCTGTCATTAAATCTTTGGGTTGTTTCCACCTTTCATCTTTTGTGAATAATGCTGCTATATAGGCAATTGGTTGAGTCCCTGCTGTCAATTATTTTGTGTACATAGATCTAGAAGTGGAATTGCTGAATCATATGGTTTAACTTTTTGAGGAGTCACCAAAGTGTTTTCCACAGTGGCTATACCATTTCACACTTCTAGAAATACACAAAATTTGTCTACATTCTCACCAACACTTGATATTTTTCTGTTTTGTTTCTTTGATTTTCTTAAATAAGAGCCTCCCTAATGGATATGAGGTGGTATCTCACTATAGTTTTAATTTGAATTTCTCTAAAACATCTATTTCTGCTTTATTGACTATGCCAAAGCCTTTGACTGTGTGGATCACAATAAACTGTGGAAAATTCTGAAAGAGATGGGAATACCAGACCACCTGATCTGCCTCTTGAGAAACCTATATGCAGATCAGGAAGCAACAGTTAGAATTGGACATGGAACAACAGATTGGTTCCACATAGGAAAAGGAGTCCGTCAAGGCTGTATATTGTCACCCTGCTTATTTAACTTACATGCAGAGTACATCATGACACAAGCTGGGCTGGAGGAAGCACAAGCTGGAATCAAGATTGCCGGGAGAAATATAAATAACCTCAGATATGCAGATGATACCACCTTTATGGCAGAATGCAAAGAAGAACTAAAGATCCTCTTGATGAAAGTGAAAGAAAGAGGAGAGTGAAAAAGTTGGCTTAAAGCTCAACATTCAGAAAACTAAGATCATGGCATCTGGTCCCATCACTTCATGGGAAATAGATGGGGAAACAGTGGAAACTGGCTGACTTTATATTTCTGGGCTCCAAAATCACACGGATGATGATTACAGCCATGAAATTAGCCATTCTTTGGAAGGAAAGTTATGACCAAGCTAGACAGCATATTAAAAAGCAGAGACATTACTTTGCCAACAAAGGTCCATCTCGTCAAGGCTATGGTTTTTCCAGTGGTCATGAATGGATGTGAAAGTTGGACTATAAAGAAAGCTGAGCGCCGAAGAATTGATGCTTTTGAACTGTGGTGTTAGAGAAGACTCTTGTGAGTCCCTTGGACTGCAAGGAGATCCAGCCAGCCCATCCTAAAGGAGATCCATCTTGGGTGCTCATTGGAAGGACTGATTCTGAGGCTGAAACTCCAGTACTTTGGCCACCTGATGCAAAGAGCTGACTCATTGGAAAAGACCCTGATGCTGGGAAAGATTGAGGGCAGGAGAAGGGGACAACAGAGGATGAGATGGTTGGTTGGCATCACTGACTCAATGGACATGGGTTTGGGTGGACTCTGGGAGTTGGTGAAGGACAATGAGGCCAGGTGTGCTGCAGTTCATGGGGTCACAGAGTCGGACACTACTGACCAACTGAACTGAACTGAATGGTTGCTGATTTTGAGCATCTTTGCATTAGCTTATTGGCTTTTCTTTTTTTCTCTCATCCTCTTCCTTTTTTTTTTTTTGCATTTTTAATTAGTTTCCCCTATTTTTCTCTTCTTTATCTTCCTTCCTCTTATCTTCTCACCTTTTTCCTTCCTTCCTTCCTTCCTTGAAGAACATGGTGAAACATGAGTTGACTCTGTATACCCAGGGCTTTGTCCCTTCTTCATTCAATCAAAACCCTAACTAGCCCAGAGTTGCATATCTGGTAGATAGAAATCAGCATTCATAATTGTGTGTTTGACTCTGACTTCAGAGCTCTTAATAATATGCTACTAACTTCAACAGGAACCTCTGAGATTTATTTACACACTGTTAATATACAGCTACTGTGTTTCAGGCATTGTTCTAGGTGCTAGGGATACATCCTTAAATAAAAAACAGTAGTCTGTCTTTTTGGAGCTCACTGTATAGTAAAAGTAAAAAAATAGAGGTTTCAGTGCATCTTCTGAGTAACAAATAAATGTACCATTTCTCTATGGACCTCAGTTTTGTCAGCTATAGAATTGTAACATTTTACTATCAGTTGGTAAAGAATATGCCTGCCACAGGAGACCCAGGTTCGATTCCTAGGTCAGGAAGATCCACTGGAGAAGGGATAGGCTACCCACTTCAGTATTCTGGCCTGGTGAATTCCATGGACTGTATAGTCCATGGGGGTCACAAAAAGCCCAACACAACTGAGCGACTTTCACTTTCACTATAAGTTATCTTATAGCTGTAACATTCTCTGACTATGAAAAGAAAGTGAACATGTTACTTGCTCAGTCATGTCCAACTCTGCAACCCCATGGACTATAGCACACCAGGCTCCTCTGTCCATGGGATTTTCCAAGCAAGAATACTGGAGTGGGTTGCCATTTTTTAAAATGCCTTTCCATTTTTTTTTTCAGTTCTAATCCCAATCCAATCTATCTTTAGGATACCTATAGTTCCTTTAAAAGCTTTCAATGCATTTAATTTTGTACTATTTGTCATAGACTCTCATTGGCCTCGTGGAAAAACAAAAAAGGGCAGATTTTCTAGGTGATCAAGCTGCTGCACTGTGTTGGCTTGGTAGCAGCAGTATTCTGCCAGCTCTGCCCCACCCACGTTTCCCCTCCTACCTGCACCAGAATGCTGCTGGCTGGTGGCCTGCCACCATGCTTGAGGGCTCCCTGCCATTCTCACAGATGATGGGGTCAAGACATCATGTGTCAGAATCAAATGAAGTCATTAGAAATTATTGCCAACAGCTGTTCCTGGATTTTCATAAAATGAAATGATCCTCCCATCAGGGCCTCAGAAGAGCCATGGGTCAATATGGTTGATTTTCTAAGCAACATGCTAAAATTTAGGCATTTAACAGTTTTTTCCCCACCACTAAAGAACATGGGGCATATTGGAACTGGTGATAAGAAGATTTGGGGTGTAAGCTTGCCACATGATATTTTTTTTGGCTGAAAATGGTTGTTATTTGATACCCATCTTAGTTTTCCGCCATTAATTTTCAACAAATAGTTTAGTCATTCACTTTTATACACTGATATATTTTAAGATTCATATTAGAGGTATATATTATCAATAAAATTTCCTTAAGGAGTTCACAGGACTTACAGATATATAGGGCTTAAATGATTTTTCTCCATTTTGGATTTTAAAAAAATGGTATGGTATATAACAACAAGAAATGTAGACTTTTCAGAAATGAACATGCAGATAAAAATGGTGATACCCAAATAAAACCTTTGTTTTTGGTAGTTAATCATATATGAAATATTTAAAGACACCCAGTTTCAGAGGGAAAGAGCAGAGAGCTCGCCTTCATGGGTGAGTGAATAGAGGAATAAAGGGAATTGCTGTCTTTGCAATTTTGTTGACTTTGCAAACATGACAGTTCAGACCTTGTTATGTGTGGGAAAATAATCTTATTGGTTGTTCTCACTTATACAGGGGATGAATGGTTCCAGTCATATGCAAAGACATGCTGTGATTCCTATCAAATAAGACCCGACTAGCCAGCATCCTAGCATTCATTTTTCTTCTTTTTTGAGCAAATCTGTCCCCTCTCCTCTGTTTTTAGGAATCTGATGTATCATTGGGCTGCAAAGAAGTAACTGATAGTAACAAGATAAGACTGGCTTTCCAGGGAAGTTGAAGATTTTACAATATGTCTAAAACACTTCCTACTTCCTAGCAGATGAAGCAACACATAACTAAGTAAATTTCCTCAAGAATAGTCCTCAATATACATTAATTGTCCATATATTCTGTCCAGTTCACTCTCTAAAACTTCTTGGCTGAATGGTCCATTTTATGATCTACTGTCCATATAACCAACAGATCTTCTTTGCATTATCTCTGCGAATTCAAATCCTAAGACAAATATAGTCCAACACTTTCCAGGAAGAGATTTGACCAACAAGGAGAAACATGTCATAACAGAAACTCTGTGTCTGTTCCCTGTAATTAAATTCTCTTGACAACTCAAATACTTTTATATACTCCAAAGCCAACTAGTGTGATATTTGCCTTATTGCTTTAGAGAAAGGGGTGGTGGAAGTTAGGCAGAAATAAAATGATGATAAAACTCAATTGCTTGTTTAAATGGCTTCCCATTTCTGGCACAGAAGGATGTGATATATATTTAATAGGCCATGGCTGAGCATTATGTGGTTTTGAACAGCAAATTGCTGAAAATAGCAGAATGGAACGTTCTTTTCCAGGTTGGTAAGTATGGCTTCTCCTAGGAGAGCTCGAATAGTAACTCCAACAAGAACTAGAAAGGCATTTTTAAGAAGATGGCATATAAATAAGATAATAACTTTTGAAGTAATGTAGACATGTCATTAAATAGCTATGTAATCTTAGGGCTCATGCTGATTAATTAAAATCTCAATTTCCTCATCCCTATAAAGTGTGTAATATTCCTGTCTTAAAAGTTTTATGAAGATTGAATGAGATCATAGATGTAAATATATGCACATACACATATATATTATAATTATATAGTCCATATATTATATGGTATAGATGTAGACATATATATGCTGTGTGTGTGTATACCTATACTATGTTAAAGAGTATCTCATATCTAGGAAAAGCTAGTACATTTTATAACCAGTGCCACTCCTCTATTTGGAACTAAAGATCTGTGTTACCTCTCTTTCTCTGTGTTTTTCTTCCATGTTTTGGTCTTATCCAGGTTCTGATTGTGCATGCAGGACTTTATTATTTCTTTGCTGTGTATAGTTTTAAAGCCTTTATGTTGCTCTTTGAAACAGTCTGTGCTTACAGTATATCCAGGGTAGCCTTTTCTGCATTTTTGTCCCTTTGATGTCTCCATTCAGTAAAGTTGGGACAATTTACTTGTATCGTGTTACCAAGCTTTATTCTTGTGTGTGGTTTTATTTCCCAATAATTATTATTCCATGTTTTCCTTGGACACACATTCAAGAGAACACTTCTACATTTCAGAGGCTCTTTGCTTTGTCTATTCCTTTGTTTCCCATCTTAAATACACTTAAGGTCCCCCTTTATCCTCCGTGGTGGGAATCACACCTGTAATTGCTGGTGTTACCACAGCAACTTCACACACTAGTTTTGGAAGGTTTTATTTCTTCATCATACAACATCATGTTTGCTGAATCCAGAAATCAGAAGGTCTCATGTCTTAGGAAAGATAACAAATGAAGACTGGAGAAATAAAGAACTGTATAAACATCTTAAAAAATAAATGAAAACTAAAGGGTAGAGACAAACTGCTTTATTTAATTGGTTGGGATTCAGGACAGTACAAATCTTTCTGGAATATGAGGGAAATGGGAAAAGGTAGCAACATAATGGTATATGGGTATACACACATTATGTATACACCATTATACATAATTGTGTATAACTTTATACACCAAGCACAGTAGAAAACTTGTGTTACCTCTTCCACTTCTGGACATATAAATCAGTTCAGTTCAGTTCAGTTGCTCAGTTGTGTCCGACTCTTTGGACATATAAATACATGAGGTAAAATAACCTTTGTCTGCTGTCTCAGCCTGTGAGTTTTGGCAATTCACTTACCCCCTGTGGTCTTTTTTCTCACATGTAAAATGTGGATGATAATTCTTACCTCAGTAGATTCTGTGGAGTAAAAGAGATAAAATATGTAAGATTTATTAGAGTGTTTGGAATATAAATGCTCAATAAATTTTAGTAATGATCAGTAATATTATGGATTGTGTCTTATTTTGGAAACTATCTTAGTCCATTTTATGCATTTTTATATATTTGCAATAAATGCTTGATGTTATCACCTCCAAATCAAGATTAAACAACTAAATATTCCAAGAGCTAAGCAACATACATACTCATGTAAAGAACAGAACTGGATTTACTCTTATTTGTCTGGCTCCAAGGCTTTCTTTTTTTAACATAGACATCTAATATATAATAAATACATCACTGTTAGACTTACAGTAGCTCTGAAAGTATTGGGTTGGCCAAAAATTTGTTGGAGTTTTTCATATTATGGAAAACCGGAATGAACTTTTTGATCAACCCGATGACTTAGCACGCATGCACACATTTGTTTATTGAAAGAAACATCAATTTATATAGAAAATTAAAAAATAAAAATAACTGTGAGCATTTAGTAATTTTAAATAGGAAGCACTCTAAATAATATATCTCTGTGTGTGTGAGTGCTCAGTCGTGTCCAACTTTTGCAACCCTGTATACTGTAGCCTGCTAGGCTCCTCTATCCACGGAACTTTCTAAGCAAGAATATTGGAGTGGGTTGCCATTTCCTATATCACCATGCTAACTGCAGAAGGGTAATCTCTTCCAAATTTGGGAGAGGGGTAAGTCCAAAATGTAGTTCTTATCTAATGTTCCCAGAGCTTTGGGAAACATGAGTGAACAAAAGATTAAAAAAAAAAATTCTGCTGCCTCTTACTATACATTCCAGTGAGGAAAGACAGGTGATAAACACAATAAAGAAATTTTAAATGTGTATTTTAGAAAATTGTAGATTTTTGATGATATTAATAATAACAGTGTAACAGAGAAGGCATGATTGGAGTGTCATTACCCTTTCAGATGGGAACTCCTTAAAGGTGATGTTTGAGAAAGAGTTTAGGTAAATAAGTAAACCATGGTGGGTATCTGCTGACAAGAAGGCCAAACAGAGCAAATGGTCTGTAACAATGAAGCGGCCGGTGTGGTTCACTGAGTGACCGAAGGATACAGTGGACAGAGTTGAGCTCACAGAGATTGCAGTGGGCCACGTCCTGTAAGGACACTGACTTTGCATAGAGAAATGAGGAGACCTTGGAGGTTTAAGTGCGAAGAAGCATGACCCAACTCAAACTTGGTTTAAATGCTCTGGTTTCTGTAGAACATGTAGACTCAGTTGCATGGTTTTCTCATTCCACTGTTATTCCTATTTCTCTTCTGCTGTGCCTGCATCTAGAACCTAGACCACTCCTCCCTTAAGTCTTAGAAAGGGGAGGGTTCATGGTGTGGACTGTTGACCCTTGAAGAGAGAACAGAATTCCTCCTATCCTACCAATTGTTCAACATTTTAATAATATATGAAGTAAATGTAGTATTGCTAAAACAGTATGGCAGAATAAACACTTCAAATGAAAAGATAAAAATTAACCAGGAGAGAAGACAGAAAAGTCTTATTATTATGTAATAATATTTATTATAAGTCAGGTTCATCCCGTATCTGTGTTGCATCCCTGGAATTCAGATTTGCAAAGGACTGAAAAAAAAAAACTTTTTGTGCTCTTCAGTCTGTTTACCCTCTCCAGAGAAAGGGAATGCTCATATCTATTGATCATTTTATAGAACTAAACTATCTATCCACTGTGTTACCAGTGAGAGATAATTAGTCTTTAAAGGCAGATTATGCAATGCAGTGATTAACAATCTCTTATTTTTTAAATTGATGTTTAATTTAAATGTATAAAATACAGATTTAGTTTTGATTGCAGCTACCACCACAATATGTAGAACTATTTTTTATACTACCATAGAGAGTATTTTTGTCCCATTTGTACTATAAATGTAGATTAATTTCATTGTTCTAAAATGAAACTGATTCATCTAAATCAAATCACACAAAATGTGCACTTTTGTGCCTGACTTATGCCACTGACCATACTGATTTTGAGATTAATTGTTGAGATTAAATGAACAACAATAGCAGTTGTTCATTCCTTTTGTTGTTGCTGTTGTTTAGTGACTAAGTCACGTCTGACTGTTTTGTGATGCCATGGACTGTAGCCCACTAGGCTCCTCTGTCCATGGGATTTCCCAGGAAGGAACACTGAAGTGGGTTGTCATTTCCTTCTCCAGGGGATCTTCCTGATCCAGGAATTGAGCCCCAGTATCCTATATTGGCAGGCAGCTTCTTTATCACTGTGCCACCAGGGAAGCCCTCATTCCTTTTACCTTCATTTTATTAGTGAATGGATTCCACTGTAGAATATATGACTTTGTGTTTGTTTATTCTCTTGATGACAAATATTTGGATTGAGCCCATTTTTTACTATTATGGATAAAACAGCAGTGAATATGTATAACATAAGTTACAAACATAAGTTTACATTTCTCTGTTTAAATCCCAGTTGTGGAATCACTGGATCATAGAGTAAGTGTGTATTTAACTTTATAAGAAACTGCCAAAGAATTCTCCAAATTGGTATGACATTTTCTATTCCAACTATGATTATAAATGAGTCTATTTGTCTCATTTATTAATAGTTTTTCTACTTTTTCTTTGTTTTGAAGTTTGTATTAAACGTGTCAACATTTAGGACTGTACTCTCAATTTTCTACTTCACTATTTTTGAATTATCACTCTATATATCTCATAATACTCCTTTTGTTGCTAAGTCACTTCAGTCGTGTCCGACTCTGTGTGACGCCATAGACGGCAGCCCACCAGGCTCCCCCGTCCCTGGGATTCTCCAGGCAAGAACACTGGAGTGGGTTGCCGTTTCCTTCTCCAATGCATGAAAGTGAAAAGTGAAAAGGAAGTCGCTCAGTCTTGTCCGACTCTTCGCGACCCCTTAGTGTTTGAATAGAATAAATTTCCCCATCTCTTACTTCAAATTTTATTATGCTTTTTAAAAGTGAATCACATATACAGCACATATTTGGATAGTGCATTTAATTCATTTATAAAATCTCTCCCCTTTAATTTTAGTAAATAGTCAATTTATATTTAATATAATTATATATTGGGGTTTTTTTCTCTCTTTTAATACACCCTCTTGCTAGTTTTTCTGTCTTTATTGTTTTGTATTTTTTTGACTCTTCTTTTCTGTATTCTTTCACATTATTTCTAGCTATTAATATTTAATTTTGCCTACTTTATTAACATTTTGCCAAATTTCCTTGCCTATTGTTATTGCTGTTGCTTAGTGATTACAACATGTATTCCAAATTTATTCAGTCTATTTTGAATTAATATTATACAACTTCATGAAACTTCAAACAGTATAATTTACTTTCCATCTTCTTTCCATCTTCTATGGTATTTTCACACACTTTACTTCTATATATGCTATAAATCTGAAAGTATATCCTCTAAATTTTTTAAAGAGTCAGTTGTCATTTAAAGATTTTAAAGAAATAGAAAAAATATATTTAACCATGTGTTTATCATTTTCACTTGTTTTGTCTCTTTTTGTAGGTTCAAATTCTCTTTCAATCTTCTATTCAGCTTAACAAACTTGCTTTAGCATATCAGGTATAGTTCACAGCAGCTGGTGATGGATTATCTAAAGTTTTATTATTCTGAAATATTATTTTTTAAAATATTTTACTTGATATAGAATTCATTTGACTACTGCATATCTCTGCACATCAATTCTTTTAAAGAAGTTATTCTATTGTTATTTAGCTTCTGTTGTTTCATTTGCAAATTCAGGCATCACTCTAATTGTTTCTCCCTTGTGAGCTATGGGTACTTGTTTTCCTGCTGGCTCATTTTAAAATATTCTGTTTATCTCTATTTTCCAGTGGATTTAATAAGTTTCAGGTGTGGTTTAATGACTATTGAATAAAGACATAAATATTTCTGCTATGTAACAATTCTTTTTGATATAAATGATTTTTCTCTTGCTTTTCCCCTAACTCCCAAACTACCTCAGAAATACTCTGGTTGATTATAAAGTTTAAACATTTCTAAAAATTTTTTTTAATATTTATTAGCTAGCTCAGAGTGACTTAATTGATATTCTTGTGAACAATTCAACATGTATTTACCCAAATGTAACAGAGCTTATTTCTAGTCTTCCGTTTCTCCATGTTTTTCTTGACATTTTTTAGCATGTTTTATTTTCATTAGTGTCTATTTTTTGGTAAAATCTATTCCAAAAATTATACTTTTCTCTCCCTCTGACTTCTCAAGCTTAAGTTTTAATTCAACCTCTTTTTTTTTTTTTTTTGCTGTTCGTTTTTCAGTTCAGTTCAGTCACTCAGTTGTGTCTGACTCTCTGCGACTCCATGGACTGCAGCATGCCAGGCTTCCCTGTCCATCACCAACTCTGGGAGCTTGCTCAAACTCATTTCCATCAAGTTGGTGATGCCATCTAACCATCTCATCCTCTGTTGTTCCCTTCTCCTCCTGCCTCCAATCTTTCCCAGCATCAGGGTCTTTTCCAGTGAATCAGTTCTTCTTATCAGGTGTCCAGAGGATTGGAGTTTCAGCTTCAGCATCAGTCCTTCCAATGAATATTCAGGACTGATTTCCTTTAGGATTGAGTGGTTTGATCTCCTGCAGTCCTTGTAGTAAATCTTAATTCCAAACAGGACCTTTGACTTACAATTGTGGAAGAGAAAGTATGGTTTGACAGAAACAGCTTTATGATATTTCATCATAAGTGTGGAGATTTAAAAAGATCATCCAGGTCTCTACTAAAATGTTTCAGCTATAAAAGTATTCTAAAATAAGCTGAATATAGACATTTATTATGTAACTATATTGAAAATTCAGAAAGTTGGAGTAGTCTGAGTTAAAGGACAAAGTCATGTTGATATAATGTTACACGTTTCAATTAGTGATATACATATCTATGTTAGTGTGAAAAATAACTATTTAATTCAAACTTGAGTAGTAAAATGCTTCAAATGCAGGTCACAAATTATAATGAAAACTCACTGCTAGGATGACTGGGCTGATAGATCATTGATCTGTTCAATGGTTAGCAGAAATCTAATACTACATCAGCTCTGCTATTGTATATTTATCAAATTTTGGAGTCCAAGCCAATAAAAATTTCTTATTTGATATAACTTTCTTATATCATGTGACATACATCTTAGGGTGACTAATTCTGTTACTGTATCACTTGCTGTGTGGGTATCACTGCCACATTGTGAAGTCTCCCTCTTAAAGGTTTCATTTCCTTTGCCTGTATCAAGACTGATCAATCCTATCCACTCTATTTGCAAGCACAATGTCTTAATTTACAAATACAAAGTTAGGGTGGTATTTGATTGATTACACTATCACCTGCTAATCACCTGTTATGCATCACTAAGCTTCCAATTATTTGGTTCTATTCAGTATTGTGATGAGATATGTAAAATGAAATTGTTTTAGTAATCTCAACTTCTTCATAGGATTTCTACTATTTGAATAAGTATGAAATGAAATATTTTGATAATATTTAAGCACTGAATCCTCTATATTTTCAATCACAAAATAGTGTGGTTTTAAAAGAGCAGACCCCATACTCCCAATTATGTGTATTGTGTGTGTGTGTGTGGTGGGGGGATTAGTTTTCCAGAATTTTTTGAAATGGAGGCTATGAATTTGCTTCTGACCTATAAAGTAATGTTTAAAAAATCTTTTCCATAAATAGACTAATTTATGGGTATATAATGTGTGTATCTGGAATTGCATTTGTACCTCTTGTCTTCTCATTTACCTTTCCTCCAGACTTATTTCTTTCACTTTCTTGAACAACTATTTCACATTTGAGAAGCAGGATAAAACTGAGGCCAATTCATTGTGGAATCTGGAGTCACAAAGCAAGGAGTCATTTTCCAGCTCTGCCACTTGATCGTTCTGTAACCTTAGGTAAATCACATAGCCTTTTCATATAAAATAAGCTTAATGTTAGTACCACTCCTCGTAGAGTTGAGTTAATATTTCAACATAAAATCGCATTGAGCATTAGCCATTATTATATTATTTCATGGTTATTAACCAGTAAAAATCATGTGTAGTGGACTCCAGTTGAGTTACTTTTTGACTACCTCTTTCTCCTTACTTTGATAACAATCTCTTGAAATTCCTTTGGAGCCACCTCTCCATTGTACATGGCTCTCACCCTTTCCTCCTCTAGGCAAAGGTGAATGAGTGAGCATCTTAAGCAAATCAGAACTTCTCTCTCAAGAGATTGAATCTTGAGCTGTAACACAAGGGCAGATTTTGAAAGAATAGGTTGAAGCTAATATATACCATGAATGGCATTCTTAGGAGAATGTACCTTAGTCCTTGCCACTCAGATTTTCATAGTTTTCCTAGTATGGCATTTCCCTTTTAAGGGATTGTTTGTTCAGATTCTCTATTGTTTTCTCTAAACATCATATCCTTCCAATATATTCCTCTGTATCTTTACTTTAGCCCACATTATTTTCTCTTCTTGTAATCAAAGGACCCTAACTGGGCCAATATTGTTCATGCTATTCCATACTTTGTACCTGTAATTATTTCTTTATTTATACTCTGCTTCTTCTTCAAGCTCTAATTTATCCTCTTTCCTGTTCAAGAAATCCCTGACAACCACAAGACTCCATGACCTCTTCTATTCTGAAGATTATTAATTTTTTAAAATATGTGTACTTATTCAAGTATTATATATTTCCCTATATCATTAGCTTTCTTTGTGTATATTTATCAATTATAAAAATTGCAGCATGACCAAAAACTGAATATTAGTGCAACGATTTGGTAGATTGGAAAATTTGTCTGGGCTTCTTTGAGATGTTGGCGATGTCCTAGACTCAGTCATGCCTTTGCATCCAGATGTCAGTTTAGCTGGAGGATGGTTTTCATGGTGGTAGTGAGGATATAGAGCTGCAGTGGCTCATTCCTTCCATGTTTTAACGTCAGTGTCCAGCAGGATAGCGTGGCCTTGTTTACACAGTAAAGGGTCCCAAAATCAGCAAGACAGGACTAGCTCAAGTTCTTTCCAAGTCTCTACTTGGAAATCTCATTGACTGAACAAGTCATATGACCAAATCCAGAGTTGGTCTGTAATGGCAACTAGACCCCATGCCTTGATAAAGGAAACTATAACATACTATGGAGATTGTTTCAATGTACTACATACATAGACATGCAGAGATGGAATTTATCAAGAGTACCCAAAGATGCATTTCTTTACATAAGGTGTGCTGAAGAATTGACCAATAAGCTTTTGTGAAATACTTCCATTGATTACAAATTCACTTCTTCAAGAAGAAGCCATTCACATTTAGACCAAATCTTTTTTGAAGTTCTAATTTTCTTAATTAGAAAAACCTTAATTCTTACATGTGAGCTCTAGTTTCTGGATGGTTAGAGTAAGCTTGCTCCTTTTTCTCATGGAAAAAATTTTCAGATATTTGTAAAGAGCTATCGTGTATGCACTGAATCTTTTCTTCCCTAATCTACTTTTTATTCTATTAATTTTTCCATGTAGGAGACAGTTTCCTGTCAGTCCTGTCACAATCTCTGGATACATTCCAATTAACTTATAAAATGATGGAGGAAATAGGTTACAGTAGATCTACTACTTAACATTAAGGGACTATTTTAACTTTGTAGTTTTGAAGAAATCATTGTTTAAGCGTTTGAAGTGAGTTAAGTAGAAGGAAGTGTTGTAAAAAATGAGATGTCTAGCAGTGTCTTTCCAGGAACCCACTTTTAATAATCCAGATTTCAATCTTGCTTGTACTGTGAATGGGAATCTATGAGTATATGACATCTTGTTCTTTTGATCAAATGAACTCAGTGGGTTGGCTTCAATTAAAAAAGAAAGTTTCCTATAAAAATAATTTATGATTTATATAATTTAGGAAGAGATAATTTATCTCCCCAAAGGATGTGCCATAACCTTCTTCAGAGTTCATTAAAAATATTGTATATTCCAAAAATCAATTTAGGTGAATTTCAAGACTGTGTCATGCATTTATTATATGAAATGAAGTATTCCAGTAATCATTAACGTGATTCAAGATTGGAATCTCAGTATGATGGATTCATTAATCAACTATTTAAGGAGCCAACTTCTGAATTCAACAATATCATTGAATGTACTATATTATGAAAGGGCTACATAAGGATGACTGTGGGGAGAGGGGTAGTGAGTCAGGAGAAACTCAAGTTTGAGTCTAGGTTGGGGTCATTGTTGAGATTTAGATGTGCTTGATATGACTAAAGATAACAGTGAACTGGTGATGTGACTTGGATTCCTTTATCTAGCAGGTAGTAGAAGAGATACATGATACTGACTTTTCAAAGGGTGAAACAAAATTTATTGATCAGAAAGGAAAAAAAAATTACATGCTAAAATTTACATTTTAAATGTCTTATTGCTGAATTAGAAGTGTTACTAAGTCTAGTTCTTGCCATTAAATATAATGAATTATTATTTTTATTTAAGTGAGATTATCCCTGTCTCATATAAAATTGTATTATCTTACACTAGAACTTAAATTAACAGATTTTCAAACTAGGATTTCCTGTCATGGAAGATATGTATGGTTTGGCCTTGAGCAGTTTAGGATTTATATTAACACAACTAATATGAAGACTCAGATATTCATATATAGGCATCTATGGATTTGAGCTGTTGAAGACCTGAAGAAGGACTTTTCCTAACAAATATAAGATTTTAAATATTGAAGGAAAAAAGTATTGTCATAGTTTTTCACTAAATAAATAGGTAAAAGATATAATATACCCCAGGTTCTTAACCTCTTTGACTACATCACAACCAGAGCTTCCTACTTTTCTATTTGTAATCATATCAATCGTATTTCCTTCAAACCCATGCCACATGATCAACAGTGGGAGGTATCCAAAAAATAATTTGACCTCACCGTTCACTCCATAGACAGCATTTTTACATGATTAAATATGGTGTTTCCCTACAACACACACCAATTCAACAATAGAAACTCTGTTGAAAAAAAAAAAAACACTTTTATAAACTTAAATTTTGTGTATATTTTGCTGCTGCTAAGTCGCTTCAGTCATGTCCGACTCTGTGTGACTCCATAGACGGCAGCCCACCAGGCTCCCCCGTCCCTGGGATTCTCCAGGCAAGAACACTGGAGTGGGTTGCCATTTCCTTCTCCAATGCATGAAAGTGGAAAGTGAAGAGTGAAAGTGAAGTCCCTCAGTCGTGTCCAACTCCTAGCAACCCCATGGACTGCAGCCTACCAGGCTCCTCCATCCATGGGATTTTCCAGGCAAAAGTACTGGAGTGGGGTGCCATTGCCTTCTCCGTTGTATATATTTTACTAGATCAAAATTCTGAATAGCAACTTGAAATATATATTTTAACATAACAAGTTAAGTGTGACTTGACTTTCTACTCCCCCCATCCATAGCCTATATTTATTTCTCCTGCTTAATTGGCTTGCCGTGCTGTTGTTAGTTTGTGTCTTTGTTCGTTATATCACCATCTTCTAGACATGTTCTTTATGCCCTTCTTCATCCAGCTAACTCTTAACTACACTTTGACTTAGATTACGAGACATCTATAGGGAACATTTGCTTATTCCCAAGGAGTATCAGGTGTACCACATCATTATTTTCATAGCATATTTCTGTGGCAAAACTTCCATAAAATATTTAGTTTCCTTAACAGAAAATTCTCTGAAATATACTAGAGTCCCAGGACAAATATGAGTGAAACATCTTCTAATAAGAGAGCCTGTTGTTTCTTCAGATTCTAGGAAGGGTCCAGAGTCCAGAGAAAGTTATGTTCTGACTTCTTGACCTGTTTGGCTCTCTATCTTAATAGTGAGAATAAAATTTTATTCTTAAGCATATCTTTCATTCCTAACACAGTTTTGGTATTTGCACAGTACAAGCACAATGCATGAGAAATAAATTTTTTGCATGATATAATTCAATGAGTTTGTGGTTATTCACGCTGTTCTTCTTAGCCTAGCTTTGCCAAGGTGTATTTTCTTAGTATGAATCACACCCATTTCTCCAAAGGCAGAATTTCCGTTTGGTCCATGGAGATGCCATTCGATGACTAGAAATATATTCTTAACAGTTAAGTCTCTACTGTTGAGAATAAACATTAACCAGTTGCTTCCTATAAGTGGAATGGTCTCAGAGGCAGCTTCTATCCAGGCTTCTGTGAGATTTCAGGTCCCAGAAGAACCCATAAATTCAATGTAATTCCTCCTCCCTAACAATCAAAATATAAGTAGAATTTGGTGAAAAGTGACTATAAAATTTAAAGTATAAAAAATAAGTATGCTGGTAAAAGCAAAATAGAGCTTCCCCAAAAAGAAAGAAAAAAGAAGGAAAATAAAGAGGATTAGCCCTGCCAGATATTAAAGGAGTATTATACTGTTGTAAAACTAATGTATATATCCTTGAGATAAGGCACCAAACCTCTTTGGAAAACTCCAAACATAGATGGGAATAGAGGTTGTGATAAAAGGAATAACATATACTTCTGCTAAAGAATTCCTCCTTACCTATTACCCAAAATTCAACCTGATCCTTTCACAATGTATTTTCAGGAACTGATGTGAAAGAACATTCAATTTAACCTAATTTATCACTGGCAGAAGATCAAACCCATAGCTTATGGAAGGTTTAATCTGCTTTTCTTCTACTCAAGGAAATTACAAAAAAAAAAAAAAAACACTTTTCTCACTTAGTCTCTTAAGAACATGGGCTATGATCTTTTAATGGAAATCAACAATTTTATTCACTTTGAAGTGGTTAATACACTGTTTCACCCATTGTTGGCATTCAAATATCTGTTATAAACACCACAATATCTGCAACCAAAAGATGCAAAGAGTTACTATTTTTTAAAAAAGGTATTTGAGTTATTTAAATTCTTTCCAACCCAAAAGAATGAAAAAAGAAAGAAAGAAAGAAATTCTAACCAGATGTTCCCTATTTTTTTTGTTGTTTTTTTGACCACTCAGAGCATGTTATGTCTCTCCGAGGAGATAGTAGGGTCTCATCATATGTGTAGCAAATCAGATGATTACACTTGGCAGAGAATGGAAGAGAAATAAAGCAACTCACTTCCCATTGTTCTTCTTTCTCTATCCTGGTTGCTACCCCCAGTAGCCCAACTCAGTATCAGGCATGTGCATTGCACACAGACATATGAATAAATGAATGAATCCACACAGCTAGTACGTGACAAGGGCTATTAAATTTTGGATACTTATCATATGCCTGGTATTATGCTATATTCTTTAAATATGTGTTTTTCCTACACAGCCCTCTAAGTACTATTGTTATTCTAAGAATTTGGAGCTCTGACTTGAAGTCATGCTTTGGGGGTAGGCTTTGCAATTTCTGAAGCTCTCTAATACTATGACTACGAAACCCATTCTGGTTGATGTCATATAGCGCATTCAAGTCCATTTCCCTACCCTTTACACCCCTCCCTAGTGCCAAATTACTCTGCATAGACTCTACAGATGCAGAAATCTTTGGGAAGATCATATGCCCCTGCCTTCATAGCTCTTTCAGGTTTTGTTATTCTGATACTTTGACAAATAGCACAAAAATCTTCTCTATAAGGAACTATCTCCTGTGGTTCTGCTTTGTGATGCCCTAAACCTTAATGATATTTCGATCTGGTTCCTGCCCTCTTGGGAGGTATTTGTATATGTGTGAAGTAACAGTCTACTGTGTAAAGAATATCAGTTTCTAGACCCTGGTCACTTTTTTCTGATTCTTTGTTTCCCTTTGACTTCTCAAAAATAACACTGGCTCAGAAATTGGTCCTTAAGATATTATGCATTTTGTTTCTCACTTAGTAGTTGATTACACTGTATGTTTTGGAGGTAGTGGATCTTTAAGCTAAAATTTGAAATTAAGGTTAAAGAAATACATTGAATTGGAATACAGAGGAAACAGAATAACATTTTTGTTATCAAGCCCTTGATTCTTAAAAAGTAATGACTATAGATTTACCAAAGGATCACCAGCAGCTTGAAAAGTGGTATTTGACTCCTGGTTCTTTGGGTTTTATGTACATGTGCAGGTGGGCTAAATGGCTTCAGTCATGTCTGACTCTGTGACACCATGGACTGTAGCCCACCAGGCTGCTCTGTCCATGGGATTCTCCAGACAACAATATTGGAGTGGGCTGCCATTCTCTTCACCAGGGGATCTTCCTGACCCAGGATTGAACCTGTGTCTCCTGTATTTCTGACGGATTCCTTACCACTAAGCCATCAGAGAAGCCTAGGTTTTATGTATATCCTGAAGATAGTCCACATCTTATGGCCTCACATATGCTTGGCTGTGAGAGGAGGTGGTGAGAATAAGGTTAAAAAAGAATTGAAAATAAGAATGCATGATCTATTATCAAATAATTACTTACCTATACATGAAATTTTTCATATAATCTTCCTAACATGATAGAATTTATACCAGTACCTTATATTATTAGAGAGGAAACTGAAATAGTAGGTGTATCTCACAATTGAGACTAAAGCCAGGATTTGCTGCAGAATTTTTGACTGCAGCATCTGGGCTCTTCCCTCTTGTGTTACACTGTTGTTCTGCTGTTATCTCTGGAGACTATGAACTATATCTAGAAATTAGAACCTAGTTGCTCTTTGATAATAAGGACTGAGACCTCATTGCTCAGTTCAACATTCAAATCATTGTAGCTTACTCTAATTGAGCATTTATTATTTGTCAGATATTTTTTGAAAACATTTTATGCTCATAATAAGAGTTAAGGTACTGTTTTTGGGCTTTCCTGGTGGCTTGGTGATAAAGAAACCCCGTATAATGTAGGAGACCTGGGTTTGATCCCTGGGTCAGGAAGATGCCCTGGCATAGGAAATGGATACCCACTCCAGTATTCTTGCATGGAGAATACCATGGACAGAGGAGACTGGTAGGCTACAGTCTACAGGGTCACAAAGAGTCGGACCAGCCTAAATGACTAACACTACATTGTTGTTGTATTTCTACTTTTCAGTTTAGAAAACTTAATAAAAAAGATTTAGAAATCTAAATCACTTATACAGTTTAACTGATTGGTTTCAATTCAGTTCAGTTCACTCACTCAGTCATGTCTGATTCTTTGTGACCCCATGGACTGCAGCACACCAGGCCTCCCTGTCCATCACCAAATCCTGGAGTTTACTCAAACTCATGTCCCTTGTGCTGGTGATGCCATCCAACCATCTCATCCTCTGTTGTCCCCTGCTCCTCCTGTCTTCATCTTTCCCAGCATCAGGGTCTTTTCAAATGAGTCAGTTCTTTGCATCGGGTGGCCAAAGTATTGGAATTTCAGCTTCAACATCAGTCCTTCCAATGAATATTAAGGACTGATTTCCTTTATGATAGACTGGTTCGATCTCCTTGCAGTCCAAGGGACTCTCAAGAGTCTTCCCCAGCACCACAGTTCAAAAGCATCAATTCTTCAGTGCTCATCTTTCTTTACAGTCCAACTCTCACATCCATACATGACTACTGGAAAAATCATAGTTTTGACTAGACAGATCTTTGCTGGCAAAGAAATGTCTCTGCTTTTTAATATGCTGTCTAGGTTGGTCATAAATTTTCTTCTTAGCCACAAGTGTCTTTTAATTTCATGGCTGCAGTCACCATCTGCAGGGATTTTGGAGCCCAGAAAAATAAAGTCAGCCACTCTTTCCCCATCTATTTGCCATGAAGTGATGGGACCAGATGCCATGATCTTAGTTTTCTGAATGTTGCATTTTAAGCCAACATTTTCACTCTCCTCTTTCCCTTTCTTCAAGAGGCTCTTTACTTCTTCCTTGCTTTCTGCCTTAAGTGTGATGTCATCTGCATATCTGAGGTTATTGATATTTCTCCCAGCAATCTTGATTCCAGCTTGTGTTTCATCCAGCCTAGCATTTCTCATGATTTACTCTGCATATAAGTTAAATAAGCACAGTGACAGTATACAGCCTTGATATATTCCTTTCCCGATTTGGAACCAGTCTGTTGTTCCATGTCCAGTTCTAACTGTTGCTCCTTCACCTGCATACAGATTTCTCAGGAGACAGGTCAGGTGGTCTGGTATTCCCATCTCTTGAAGAATTATCCATAGTTTGTTGTGATCCACACAGTCAAAGGCTTTGGCATAGTCAATAAAGCAGAAATAGATGTTTTTCTGGAACTCTCTTGCTTTTTTGATGATCCAGCAGATGTTGACAATTTGATCTCTGGTTCCTCTACCTTTTCTAAAACCAGCTTCAACATCTGGGAAGTTCATAGTTCATGTATTGTTGAAGCCTGGCTTGGAGAATTTTGAGCATTATTTTACTAGCATGTGAGATGAGTGCAATTGTGTTCTAGTCTGAGCATTCTTTGGCATTGCTTTTTAACTGAATGGTTTAACCGATTGGTTTAAAGTTCAAACAGTTAACTGGTTGGAGATCAGATTCAAACCTATACAATTTGACTGCAGTCTGTTTATGCTCTTGACTATGCTGTTGCCCTTGCATATTCTGGTTTCTAGAACTTAGGAGTTATTGTCTGCCCTGGCTTCCCTGATTTATGTTATCAGTCATGCTGGTAAGGTTTACTGTTGCTGAGGTAGGCTCTCATGTCAGACTAATAGTGTTTTAGGTCCTGAAAAGACTGAAAAGTTTGTATTATCAAAATACTAAACTCTACTCCTAGAGGAAGCAACATAATATTCCAAACAGCCCTGCATAAGCTCAGATCGTTAAAGCATCCATGTTTAAAATAAGGCCCATCAGCCATTTGACGCCAGTGCTGGTTCTCCATTTAGATGCTCCCTGTCTTGACACAGATTGTTTTGGCATGTTTATAGCACAAGTCCACTTGGAAATTGGGAAAATGGCTTATTTTTTACCATGTTACATAAAAGAACCGCACATAAAGAACAGACATGCGTACACACACACACACACACACACACACACACAGCACTCTTTTTTCCACTTCCCTTCTATCACTGCTCTCATTCCCTTGATTTGTTGTTTGTATTCACTGCCCTTCCATTTTCACCTCCTCCTGTTTTCTCTTGAGCATTCTTCAATTTCCAACAATCCTCTGAAATTACTCTTATCACAGTTACTAATGATTTCTACTTTGCTAAATGTAATGATCAGTTGTCAGACCATGTAAGTTGATCTATAAATAGTTTAACTATCCATTCCATTTTTCTTTGGACAACCTTGGTTTGTGTCTATTATCTTGTTTTAATTATTTATAGCTTCCACTTAAACTCTCTAATGCATCTGAGCATTTAGATAATAAATTATATGATCACTATCAGCAGTTTATGACCCAATCAATCCTCCACAAAACATTTTTTTATACTTGTCTTGCAAGTCACCACAAGCCTCCCATCTTCTCCTTGTCTCTTTGACTTCTGTTAATCTTTGCTGATTTTTCCTTGTTAATCCTTTTAAGTACTTTAAGACTCACTAACTGGGACTCTTCTCTTCCCCAAGTATCTGTTTACCCTGGTGGTGGTGGTTTAGTCACTAAGTTGTGTCTGACTCTTGTGATCCCATGGACTGCTAGGCTCCTCTATCCATGGGATTCTCCAGGCAAGAATACTGGAGTGGGTTGTTACCCTATATACTCTCATTTAATTTGTGACTTTATGTTAAATCCCAAATTTCTACCTTTAATCCAAACTCTTCCCTATAACTCTAGAGCCTTATACCTAATGTTCTAATCTATGTTTTCAGTTAAATGTTAGTAGACATATCACATACCAAGGAAATGTTTATCACCAGTTCACATTTGTCCCTGTAAGCCTTCCTCTGAAAACATGTTCAGTTAATGATGACCTCATCTTTTTCAAGTTTTCAAGCCATGCAAATCTTGGGTCATCCTTTAGTGATCTCATTTTTCCATGATACACAGTGTTTAAACACCTTTGTCAAGACAATCAGATTATTTTCTGTTACCTGTTTAATGCCTGAGAAGCCTTAACTGGCCCACTGTTTCCTTTGTTAAATGAACGTGTGTATTTTGATCCTAGTGAACTGATGCATAGCCAGAATGCCTGAACATGGCTGCATATTTGAATTTGTTTTAGTGATTTGAATTTGAACTAGTGATTTGTTGTAGTCAATCCATAAACTCAGTCCTTCACTCTTCTACTTATAGTGCCCTGTGGCCGTCTTTGCCTCTCCTTCATAGTCTTCTGACCTCGCTGTAGTCCAGTGTCTGAAAGCCCACAAGACTTCACTCCAGAGATGTGGGCTGGCAACCCTTTTGAACTCCAGCCATTCTGACTGTAAACTGTTTTGATTCTCTCTTACTGCTGCTTATCCTTCAGTGGGATTAGAAGAATGAATTGCTCTGAGTGACTGTAAAGAAATCACCAATGCTGATTACTATGAGATAAACTTTAAGTTCTCTTTAACTCACTTTTGACAAAGTGCAACTGCCACTTCCTCATCTGAATGATTCCTTTCTCTTGGCCATACACTGTGGTGTTTTTAAAAGTAACAATTCTTTTGTGACTCAGTAACATCTTCTACATTACAACTATGGATAGTTTCATTTATACTCACATTCTTTCCACCTCTGCTGATGAACCCTCCTCAATCGGCCACACTTGGATACAGAATAGCAATAACCATCTTTGACCCTAATGCAGTTTCTGTTTTTCTTTTGGCTGTTTCTTGGTAACAGAGATAATTAAGAAAAAGATTTTTGAATTAAATAAGGTTCTATTTTTTGTCTGTCTAAAAGCAGGAAAAGAGGGGTCCAGGAACTGGGTCAATTTAGGTCTCCTTGTGAAGAGAAGAAGGGCATGATGAAGTAGAGCTCTGAATGAAAACTTTTGAAACAAATTCTCATTGATTTGTGCATTGCCATAAATCTGTTAAAATTCATGTCCAGTGCCTATCTATTCATTTAGATATTGTTCATTTAGCAAAAACTTCTGAATATTATTCACTCTATACTATTGGGAAGATCAGAAGTAAAGAATTCTCCTGCAATGCAGAAGACACAGGTTTGATCCCTGGGTGGAGAAGATCCACTGGAAAAGGAAATATCAACCCACTCCAGTATTCTTGCCTGGGGAATCCCATGGACTGAAGAGCCTGGAAAACTATAGTCAATGGGGTTGCAAAGAGTTGGGCTCGATTTAGTGACTAAACAACAACAACTGGGAAGATCAAACATAGATATGGACTCATAATCTGTCAACTGCCTCAAAGTAGTATCTGTAAACTAGTTGTCTAAAATTTGTAAAAAAAAAAAAATTTAGAGAACATTCAAATGACATATTGGGAGAGACCTAGAAATTGGAACCTGAGGCATGCATTAGACACTTCTTTGTTATCCTGAGAAGTTCAGCTCTGCTAGAAGTTTGCATATGCCTCTACATAAAATCAGTGACCCTCAGTGTCTAGAACCAGCTGCCCTAGAAGTCAGTTTGATGAGCCTCGTTGTCACCTATTAATGCTTACCTCCTGAAGTCTCAAGGCCTGCCCAAGATAGAATTACATTGGATAGCTCTTGCAACCATACAGAGTCCTCTCCTTGAGGTAAAATTTCCTTACTCCTTTTACATTCCCCAAAATGTAAGGTAGTTATCTAGGAATATTGACTGTGTTTATTTCTAACATTGGAAATTCAGCCTCAGCTTATTTCATTGATCCAGCCTCATTTTTCCCTGCCTATTTGATATAAACAGTTTTACCTCTTTTATTCATAGACTATTATCACATTTTTACCTGAATTTATTTACCCCAGTAAGCATCTGCAAAAGAGAGTGAAGACATAGTTTGATTGGCAATATTTATTACATGTATTATCTACAAAAAAATTCAAGAGAAATGAGATAGTTGATATTCTACAGTTAATTTAATATATGGGCATTAACTCATCAATAGCTATTTGGTGCTTTCTCTATATTAAGTTCTATACTAGGTTTAGGATGCAGTGATGAATGAAACAGTCTTTACCCTAGAAGGAGTTTGGGGATAAAATGAGATCCTATTAGTAGTTTATTATTGAACTTACCATGTCTTCCAGTGCCATCAGCTTTTTTGCTGCATGTTAGCCCTCCCTCCCTTGTATTAAAATGTGTCTTGGTCATTTCCAGCAATTTCTCAACATCCATTTAGAAACGCCTTCCGGATATTTCTGAGCATTCTCGTCACTGCACTGTGGTACTAGGCCAAAAAGAGTTTGATTTTACAAAAGAATTTATACATGGAATATCGGGGGTGGGGGGGTGGAATTAAAACAGAAAGGCCTACATATAATGAATGTCATCCAAAATGCTTATTATGTGGTATTCACAGATTTATTTTGCCCTTTGGCCCTATCTCCTTTTGTGCTTCCCTGTCTTATGTGTCTGCTATATCGCCATGGTAGTGTCAATCAAAAAGCAATGGGAGGCTGCAAGTAAGAAAAGAGCTTATTTGGGATCTGAAATTCAGTCAATACAGATTCTAGTAAAACTGAAAGTGTTCTGAGGAGGATAGAATTCAGGAGCTCATAAAGACAGAAAACCATGAGGTTGTTGAAAGTTGCCTGGCAAGGGAAACAAAAGTATAAGTAAACCAATAGGACAGTTTACTTTTAAAAGTAAAGAGTCATAGAAACAGATAATAAGTGAGTGGTTGACAATGGGGAGAGGGGAAGGCGGAGGAGGAAACAGATGAGGGAATTTAAGAAATACAAACTTCCAGCTGCAAGGTAAATGAACCCTGGATATGAAATGCAAAGTGTGGGAAATATAGTCAGTATCTATCTATATTTTGTATGGTGATAGATCATAGCTGAACTTACTCTGGTGAACATTTTGTAATATATAGAAATATTGAATTTCTGTTGTGTAATAGGAGCTAATATAGTATTGTAGGTCAATTACCTTTCCAAAACCAACGAACTCTTAAGAATATAGATCAGATTTGTGGTTACCAAAGGTGGTGGGGGTGGGGGGAGAGGGAACTGGATAAAGGTGGTCAAAATGTATGAATTTCTGATTATAAGATATATAATTACTAAGAATTTAATGTACACATGATGAACACAAATAACACTGCTGTTATGTTTTCTATGAAAACAGAGAACTGAGTAAATCTTTAGTTATCATCACAAGGAAATAATATTTTTTCTGTTTCTTTGATTTTTGAATCTATATGAGATGATGAATACTTACTTAACTTACTGTAGTAATCATTTCATGATGTATATGAGTTAAATCTTTATGCTAAATATGTTAATCTTATGCAGTGCTCTATGTCAATTATAACGCAATAAAACTTGAAGGAAAAAAATTTGCTTGGCAAGAATTGTGATTGACTAGCATGAGTCAGAAAATATTTATCCTTAAGGAATCATGATTCATTTTAGAGAAGGGTTTTTATAAGTTATTTTAGGGTAAGGGTTTGATAAGTATCTTGAATTTCTGGCAGATGTCTTAGATGACTACATTAGGACAATATGTGGTCAAAAGTTTCAATTCGAACAAATCTGAGAGATGCATAGGTAATACTTCTTTAATGGCCTCCTGGCTCCAAATTAGGGAGTTCTCTTAGGAATTTTTATTTTCCTTTCACGATGGACAGGGATCTCTCATTTCTAAAGTATTGTATAGAAAGAAAAAAAGAAAACAGAAATTGGTAGCATATGGAACAATAACAGCAGAAAACTTATCTTAGTCATGGCCAGGTTTTCAGAACTCTTCATGAAAGATGTTGATTCAGATTATGATATTATTGTATAGTACTATCTAGAATTTTTGTTTTTCCCCCAGCTTGATTACCAGTGAAGTCATCTTGGCAATTGGAATTTGATTTGTGATAAGATCTCTCTACTGAATGGTATGATATCAGGAAGATATGCCCCTAACTTGCAGGTCTGTTTTTGGCAGAAGGAAAAGTGGTAGTCTTTGTAGATGAGACTCATCCAGTCCATACACTTTGCTTTCTAACTTCCTCATGCTGCACCTTATTTTTCCAGCTCTTCTTTAGAACAATACCTATTGCATCATCTGACCTGAGGCACAAATGCATTTGTGTACTCTCAGCTACTCCCTGGATGTTGTCTAGTTTGTATGAGTCAAACCCATTCTATGCTGAGTCATTCAATAAATTCCTTTCTTTGTACTTTATAATGGAAGATAACCAAGTAATAAGAAGTGTCATTATTTCTGAAAACTAAAGCTACATAGAAGATTGGGTGGGGAAAAGGAATGCTGAGATCAGTGTGCCTCCTTAAATATTTAATCAGTTTAAAACAGTTTCAGTTTAATAGTTTAAACCCTTCAGACTTGACTGTAGGGAATAGTTGTACGTTGACTATAGACAGGCTGTGCAGCACTGGAGCAGCGGCTGCATGGCAGTGGAGTGACTTGGAGGAGATACCCTACATCCAGGGGCAAAGGAGAAGCCCAAGCAAGATGGTAGAAGGGGCGAAATCACATTTAGAATGAAACTCCATACCCTCCAAAGATGCTCAGAGAGCTCAAAAACACCTTGTCTGCACCAGGGCCCAGAGACCCTACAGAGACTGAGACAGAACTGTGTTTGAGTGTCTCCGAGAGGAACTACCCCTCGTCCAAGGTCAGGGGCAGAAGCCAGAAGGACCCCATGCCCGAAGGGCAGTGGCCAAGAGGAGTTACCCCACGTCCGGGGTCAGGGGCAGCAGCCTGAGAGAACAGCCGAGAAGAGCTACCCAGGTCCGAGGTCAGGGGCGGTGGCCAGGAGGAGCTACCCCTTAATGGAGGCCAGGGGTGGTGGCTGGGAGGAGCAACCCCACACCCGAGGCCAGGGGCGGCTGCCAGGAGGACCAACTCCATGTCCAAGGAGCAGTGGTTGCACAGGCGCAGGAAGGCCTAGAGGAGCTATCCCATGTTGAAAGTCAGGAAGGGCGGAGGTGAGGAGATACCCCTCGTCCAAGGTAAGGAGCAGCGGCTGCACTTTGCTGGAGCAGCTGTGAAGAGACCCCATGCCCAAGGTAAGAGAGACCCAAATAAGACGGTAGGTGTTGCAAGAGGGCATCAGAGGGCAGACACACTGAAACCATACTCACAGAAAACTAGTCAATCTAATCACACTAGGACCACAGCCTTGTCTAACTCAATGAAACTAAGCCGTACCCGTGGGGCAACCCAAGATGGGCGGGTCATGGTGGAGAGATCTGACAGAATGTGGTCCACTGGAGAAGGGAATGGCAAACCACTTCAGTATTCTTGCCTTGAGAACCCCATGAACAGTATGAAAAGGCAAAATGATAGGATACTGAAAGAGGAACTCCCCAAGTCAGTAGGTGCCCAATATGCTACTGGAGATCAGTGGAAAAATAACTCCAGAAAGAATGAAGAGATGGAGCCAAAGCAAAAACAAAACCCAGCTGTGGATGTGACTGGTGATAGAAGCAAGGTCTGATGCTGCAAAGAGCAATATTGCATAAGAACCTGGAATGTCAGGTCCATGAATCAAGGCAAATTGGAAGTGGTCAAACAAGAGATGGCAAGAGTGAATGTCGACATTCTAGGAATCAGCAAAGAAAAATGGACTGGAAAGGGTGAATTTAACTCAGATGACCATTATATCTACTACTGCAGTCAGGAATCCCTCAGAAGAAATGGAGTGGCCATCATGGTCAACAAAAGAGTCCGAAATGCAGTCCTTGGATGCAATCTCAAAAATGACAGAAAGATCTCTGTTCGTTTCAAGGCAAACCATTCAATATCACAGTAATCCAAGTCTATGCCCCAACCAGTAACGTGAAGACCTACAAGACCTTTTAGAACTAGCACCCAAAAAAGATGTCCTTTTCATAATAGGGGACTGGAATGCAAAAGTAGGAAGTCAAGAAACACTTGGAGTAACAGGCAAATTTGGCCTTGGAATATGGAACGAAGCAGGGCAAAGACTAGTAGAGTTTTGCCAAGAAAATGCACTGGTCATAGCAAACACCCTCTTCCAACAACACAAGAGAAGACTCTACACATGGACATCACCAGATGGGCAACACCAAAATCAGATTGATTATATTCTTTGCAGCCAAAGATGGAGAAGCTCTATACAGTCAGCAAAAAAAAAGACCAGGAGCTGACTGTGGATCAGATCATGAACTTCTTATTGCCAAATTCAGACTTAAATTGAAGAAAATAGGGAAAACCACTAGACCATTTAGGTATGACCTAAATCAAATCCCTTATGATTATACAGTGGAAGTGAGAAACAGATTTAAGGGCCTAGATGTGATAGATAGAGTGCCTGATGAACTATGGACAGAGGTTCGTGATATTGTACAGGAGACAGGGATCAAGACCATCTGCATGGAAAAGAAATGCAAAAAAGCAAAATGGCTGCCTGGGGAGGCCTTACAAATAGCTGTGAAAAGAAGAGAAGTGAAAAGCAAAGGAGAAAAGGAAAGATATAAGCATCTGAATGCAGAGTTCCAAAGAATAGCAAGAAGAGATAAGAAAGCCTTCCTCAGTGATCAATGCAAAGAAATAGAGGAAAACAACAGAATGGGAAAGACTAGAGATCTTTTCAAGAAAATTAGAGATAACAAGGGGACATTTCATGTAAAAATGGGCTCGATAAAGGACCGAAATGGTATGGACCTAACAGAAGCAGAAGATGTTAAGAAGAGGTGGCAAGAATACACAGAAGAACTGTACAAAAAAGATCTTCACAACCCAGATAATCACGGTGGTGTGATCACTGACCTAGAGCCAGACATCCTGGAATGTGAAGTCAAGTGGGTTTTAGAAAGCATCACTACAAACAAAGCTAGTGGAGGTGATGGAATTCCAGTTGAGGTATTTCAAATCCTGAAAGATGATGCTGTGAAAGTGCTGCACTCAATATGCCAGCAAATTTGGAAAACTCAGCAGTGGCCACAGGACTGGACAAGGTCAGTTTTCATTCCACTCCCAAAGAAAGGCAATGCCAAAGAATGCTCAAACAACTGCACAATTGCACTCATCTCACACGCTAGTAAAGTAATGCTCAAAATTCTCCAAGCCAGGCTTCAGCAATACGTGAACTGTGAACTTCCTGATGTTCAAGCTGGTTTTAGAAAAGGCAGAGGAACAAGAGATTAAATGGCCAACATCCGCTGGATCCTGGAAAAAGCAAGAGAGTTCCAGAAAAACATCTACTTCTGCTTTATTGACTATGCCAAAGCCTTTGGCTGTGTGGATCACAGTAAACTGTGGACAATTCTGAAAGAGATGGGAATACCAGACCACCTGACCTGCCTCTTGAGAAATCTGTATGCAGGTCAGGAAGCAACAGCTAGAACTGGACATGGAACAACAGACTGGTTCCAAATAGGAAAAAGAGTACGTCAAGGCTGTATATTGTCACCCTGCTTATTTAACTTATATGCAGAGTACATCATGAGAAACTCTGGACTGGAAGAAACACAAGCTGGAATCAAGATTGCTGGGAGAAATATCCATAACCTCAGATAAGCAGATGACACCACTCTTATGGTAGAAAGTGAAGAGGAACTAAAAAGCCTCTTGATGTGGCAAATAGATGGGGAAACAGTGGAAACAGTGTCAGACTTTAATTTTTGGGCTCCAAAATCACTGCAGATGGTGACTGCAGCCATGAAATTAAAAGACGCTTTCTCCTTGGAAGGAAAGTTATGACCAACCTAGATAGCATATTCAAAAGCAGAGACATTACTTTGCCAACAAAGGTCCATCTAGTCAAGCTATGGTTTTTCCTGTGGTCATGTATGGATGTGAGAGTTGGACTGTGAAGAAGGCTGAGCGCCGAAGAATTGATGCTCTGAACTGTGGTGTTGGAGAAGACTCTTGAGAGTCCCTTGGACTGCAAGGATATCCAACCAGTCCATTCTGAAATAGATCAGCCCTGGGATTTCTTTGGAAGGAATGATGCTAAAGCTGAAACTCCAGTAATTTGGCCACCGCATGTGAAGAGTTGATTCTTTGGAAAAGACTCTGATGCTGGAAGGGATTGGTGGCAGGAGGTGAAGGGGATGACAGAGGATGAGATGGCTGGATGGCATCACTGACTCGATGGATGTGAGTCTGAGTGAACTCCAGGGGTTGGTGATGGACAGGGAGGCCTGGCGTGCTGCGGTTTTGGGGTCGCAAAGATCAGATACGACTGAGCGACTGAACTGAACTGAACTGAGGAAGTATGGATCACCAATGGCCTGCTGCAGGGACAGGGGCTCTGTGTGCAGCAGACTTGGGTATCGCATAAGCCCTCTTGGAGGAGGTTGCCATTAACCTCACCATAGAGCTGCCAGAACTTACACAGGACTAGGAAATCAACTATTGGAGGGGTCAAACAGAACCTTGTGTGCACCAGAACCCAGGAGAAAGGAGCAGTGACCCCAAAATAGACTGATCCAGACTTGCCCATGAGTGTCCAGAGGTCTCTGACAGAGGCGTGGGATGGCAGTGGCCTGCTGCAGGGCTGGGGGCACTGAGTGTAGCAGTGCATGCATTGGACCTTTTGAAGAGGTCTCCATTATCTTCCTTACCTCCACCATATTTTGTTATTTGGCCTAAGGTCAAATAACAGGGAGGGAACACAGCCCCACCCATCAACAGAAAATTGGCTAAAGATTTACTGAGCATAAGAGCCAGACATCCTGGAATGTGAAGTCAAGTGGGTTTTAGAAAGCATCACTACAAACAAAGCTAGTGGAGGTGATGGAATTCCAGTTGAGCTATTTCAAATCCTGAAAGATGATGCTGTGAAAGTGCTGCACTCAATATGCCAGCAAATTTGGAAAACTCAGCAGTGGCCACAGGACTGGACAAGGTCAGTTTTCATTCCAGTCCCAAAGAAAGGCAATGCCAAAGAATGCTCAAACTACCGCACAACTGCACTCATCTCACATGCTAGTAAAGTAATGCTCAAAATTCTCCAAGCCAGACTTCAGCAATACGTGAACTGTGAACTTCCTGATGTTCAAGCTGGTTTTAGAAAAGGCAGAGGAACGAGAGATCAAATTGCCAACATCCGCTGGATCCTGGAAAAAGCAAGAGAGTTCCAGAAAAACATCTACTTCTGCTTTATTGACTATGCCAAAGCCTTTGACTGTGTGGATCACAGTAAACTGTGGACAATTCTGAAAGAGATGGGAATACCAGACCACCTGACCTGCCTCTTGAGAAATCTGTATGCAGGTCAGGAAGCAACAGCTAGAACTGGACATGGAACAACAGACTGGTTCCAAATAGGAAAAAGAGTACGTCAAGGCTGTATATTGTCACCCTGCTTATTTAACTTATATGCAGAGTACATCATGAGAAACTCTGGACTGGAAGAAACACAAGCTGGAATCAAGATTGCTGGGAGAAATATCCATAACCTCAGATAAGCAGATGACACCACCCTTATGGCAGAAAGTGTAGAGGAACTAAAAAACCTCTTGATGAAAGTGAAAGTGGAGAGTGAAAAAGTTGGCTTAAGGCTCAACATTCAGAAAACGAAGATCATGGCATCCGGTCCCATCACTTCATGGGAAATAGATGGGGAAACAGTGGAAACAGTGTCAGACTTTATTTTTGGGGGCTCTAAAATCACTGCAGATGGTGACCGCAGCCATGAAATTAAAAGATGCTTACTCCTTGGAAGGAAAGTTATGACCAACCTAGATAGCATATTCAAAAGCAGAGACATTACTTTGCCAACAAAGGTTCGTCTAGTCAAGGCTATGGTTTTCTGTGGTCATTTATGGATGTGAGAGTTGGACTGTGAAGAAGGTTGAGCGCTGACGAATTGATGCTTTTGAACTGTGGTGTTGGGGAAGACTCTTGAGAGTCCCTTGGACTGCAAGGAGATCCAACCAGTCCATTCTGAAGATCAGCCCTGGAATTTCTTTGAAGGGAATGATGCTAAAGCTGAAACTCCAGTACTTTGGCCACCACATGTGAAGAGTTGACTCATTGGAAAAGACTCTGATGCTGGGAGGGATTGGGGGCAGAAGGAGAAGGGGACGACAGAGGATGAGATGGCTGAATGGCATCACTGACTCAATGGATGTGAGTCTGAGTGAACTCCAGGGGTTGGTGATGGACAGGAAGGCCTGGTGTGCTGTGATTCATGGGGTCGCAAAGAGTCGGACACGACTGAATGACTGAACTGAACTGAGCTTACTGATCATGGCCCCACCCATCAAAACAAAACCCATTTTCCCCTCAGACAGTATCTCCCATTTGGAAATTTCCATAAGCCTCTTATCCTTTTCCATCTGAGGATAGACTGAAAACAACATCACAGAAAACTAACCAATCTGATCACATGGACTACAATGCTGTCTAACTCTATGAAACTATGAGCCATGCCATGTAGGAGCACCAAGACAGATGGGTCAATGTAGAGAGTTCGACAAAATGTGGTCCATTGGAAATGGGAATGGCAAACCACTTCAGTATTCTTGCCTTGAGAACCCCATGAGCCATATGAAGAGGCAGAAAGATAGGTCACTAAAAGATGAACTCCCCTGGTCGGTAGGTGCCCAATACGCTACTGGAGATCAGTGGAGAAATAACTCCAGAAAGAATGAAGAGATGGAGCCAAAGCAGAAACAACACCCAGTAGTGGATGTGAATAGTGATGGAAGTAAAGTCCTATTCTGTAAGGAGCAATATAGCAAAGGAACCTGAAATGTTAGGTCCATCATGAAGACAAATTGGAAGTGGTCAAACAGGAGATGGCAAGAGTGAACGTCGACATTTTAGGAATCAGCAAACTAAAATCGACTAAAATGGATGAATTTAACTCACATGACCATCATATCTACTACTGTGGGAAGGTATCCCTTAGAAGATATGGAGTAGACATCATAGTCAACAAAAGAGTCTAAAATTAAGGACTTTGATGCAATCTCAAAACCGATAGAATGATCTCTGTTCATTTCCAAGGCAAACTATTCAATATCACAGTAATCTATGTTTAAGCCCCAATCGGTAATGCTGAAGAAGCTGAAATTGAGCGGTTCTATGAAGACCTACAAGACTTTCTAGATCTAACACCCCAAAACGATGTCCTTTTCATTATAGGGGACTGGAATACAAAAGTAGGAAGTCAAGAAACACCTGGAGTAACAGGCAAATTTGGCCTTGGAATACGGAATGAAGCAGGGCAAGGACTAATAGACTTTTGCCAAGAAAATGCACTGGTCATAGCAAACACCCTCTTCCAACAACACAAGAGAAGAGTCTACACATGGATATCACTAGATGGTCAATACTGAAATCAGACTGATTATATTCTTTGCAACCAAAGATGGAGAGGCTTTATACAGTCAGAAAACACAATACCAAAAGCTGACTGTGGCTCAGATCATGACCTCCTTATTGCCAAATTAAGACTTAAATTGAAGAAAGTAGGGAAAACCACTAGACCATTCAGGTATGACCTAAATCAAATCCCTTATGATTATATAGTGAAAGTGAGAAATGGATTCAAGGGATTATATCTGATAGAGTGTCTGAAGTATTATGGAAGGAGGTTCATGACATTGTACAGGAGGCAGGGATGAAGATCATCCCCAAGAAAAAGAAATGCAAAAAGGCAAAATGGTTGTCTGAGGAAGCCTTACAAATAGCTGTGAAAAGAAAAGAAGTGAAAGGCAAAGGAGAAAAGGAAAGATATACCCATTTGAATGCAGAGTTCCAAAGAATAGCAAGGAGAGACAAGAAAGCCTTCCTCAGCTATCAGTACAAAGAAATAGAGGAAAACAATAGAATGGGAAAGACTAGAGATCCCTTCAAGATTAAGGGAACATTTCATGCAAAGGTGGGCACCATGAAGGACAGAAATGGTATGGAACTAACAGAAGCAGAAGATATTAGGAAGAGGTGGCAAGAATACACAGAAGAACTACACAAGAAAGATCTTTACGCACAGATAACCATGAAGGAATGATAACTGACCTAGAGCCAGACATCCTGGAATGTGAAGTCAAGTGGACCTTAGGAAGCATCACTTTGAGCAAAGCTAGTGGATGTGATGGAATTCCAGTGGAGCTATTTCAAATCCTGAAAGATGATTCTGTGAAAGTGCTGCAATAAATATGCCAGCAAATTTGGAAAACTCAGCAGTGGCCACAGGACTGGAAAAGGTCAGTTTTTATTCCAATCCCAAAGAAAGACTGTTCAAACTATGACACAATTACACTCATCTCACACGCTAGTAAAGTAATGCTCAAATTCTCCAAGCCAGGCTTCAACAGTATATGAACCATGAGGTTCCAAATGTTCAAGCTGATTTAGAAAAGGCAGAGGAACTAGAGATCAAATTGCCAACATCTGATGGATCATTGAAAAAGCAAGAGAGTGCCAGAAAAGCATCTACTTCTGCTTATTGACTATGCCAAAGCCTTTGACTGTATGGATTACAATAAACTGTGGAACATTCTTAAAGAAATGGGAATAACAGACCACCTGATATGCCTTTTGAGAAATCTGTATGCAGGTAAGGAAGCAACGGTTAGAACTTGACATGGAACAACAGACTGGTTCCAAATAGGAAAAGGAGTACGTCAAGACTGTACATTGTCACCCTGCTTATTTAACATATATGCAGAGTACATCATGAGAAACACTGGGCTGGATGAAGCACAAGCTGTAGTCAAGATTGCCAGGAGAAATATCAATAACCTCAGATATGCAGATGACACCACCATTTTGGCCAAAAGCAAGGAAGAAGTAAAGAGCCTCTTGATGAAAGGGAAAGAGAGTGAAAAAGCTGGTTTTAAAACTCAACATTCAGAAAACTATGATCATGGCATCTGGTCCCATCACTTCATGGCAAATACATGGGGGAACAGTAGAAACAGTGACAGACTTAATTTTCTTGGACTCCAAAATCACTGCAGATGGTGGCTACAGCCATGAAATTAAAAGACACTTGCTTCTTGGAAGACAAGTTATGACCAACCTAGACAGCATATTAAAAAGCAGAGACATTACTTGCCAAGAAAGTTCTGTCTAGTCAAAGCTATTGTTTTTCCAGTAGTCATGTATGGATGTGAGAGTTGGACTATAAAGACAGCTGAGTGCTGAAGAACTGATGCTTTTGAACTGTGGTGTTGGAGAAGACTCTTGAGAGTCCCTTGGACTGCAAGGAGATCCAACCAGTCCATCCTAAGGGAAATCAGTCCTGAATATTCATTGGAAGGACTGATGTTGAAGCTGAAACTCCAACACTTTGTCCATCTAATGCAAAGAATTTACTCATTTGAAAAGAATCTGATGCTGGAAAAGATTGAAGGTGCATAGAGAAGGGGACGACAGAGAATGAGATGGGTGGATGGCATCACTGACTCAATGGACATGAGTTTAAGTAAATCCTGGGAGTGAAGTTGGTGATGGACAGGGAGGCCTGGTATGCTGCAGTCCATGGAGTTGCAAAGAGTCGGACATGACTGAGTGATGGAACTGAACTGACTATAGACTATTGCTGGAATATGTGACTCTCTGTAACAGGTCTCCTCCACCATTCATGTGCAAAATACCATAATAAGAGAAATGAATTGGTTGCATGAGCTCCAGTTGAATCACATTTTCAAAAGTTATTTTATAGCTATTTTGAAACTGGCCATTTAAAAGTATATTTCCAGATAAATTTTGTAATCTAAACCATTAAAGACCTTGTGATTATTAATATTAAAGGGACAATTATTCCCATTAACTCTTTATCACAAAAACATCATGAAATTATACCTCTCTTGTGTATTTAAGATATATTGTGCATGATTCTTTAATTATAAATATGCCCATGCCCTTTTTTTTTTCATTTTGAAGAAATCTTTTCAGGCAGCACTTATACATTTTTATAAGCAAATATTCAAATAATATGTTTAAGAAGCATTAAAATAGAGAACAAATTTTTTTATCTTATATATTATATATTTGTAATATATATGTATGTATATATCATGACAACTTTGGTAAAATTAATGAAAAAATGAATGAAGTAGAAAGAATGAAAATCACACTAATGAAGTGTTTCATGTAAATTTTACCTGGAGAACTAATATGAGCAGAGTTCAGGTAGCAAAGACACTTGGTAGTACTTTAACTGAGACTTTAGTGATGACTATCTCCTCCTGATAAGTAATTTTTCTTAGTCTTCCTCCTCCTGTTCCTCTTCCTTCTCTCCTTGTCTTCCCTGTCTTCCTCCCTCTTCCTTCATTTATTCAATGTTGACAGTAACCCATGTGCATATACTGAGTATTCTTTGGTGAAATCAGAAAGAGACTCACTCTCTCTCTCTCTCTAGGACATGGAATATTGGAAACTTATTTTGGAGAATGCTGTATCATTTTGCCTTTGGTCATCTTGTCAAATCCCAAAGTCCAAAGATTTGAAAGCAAAGTAATTAAATCTCTGAATCCTTGAGGCAATAGACTCGGCTTATGCTCTTTCTCAGTTGATTTGGTTTCTCAGAGTTGGCAGCAACCAAAATAGTCCCAGTACCTAGTAAAGTGATAGAGTTCTCTATCTGAGGGAGGCATTACAGGCTAGTATATTACTGCATAGTGAGAACAGAACAAATGGGCATCCAGCACCAGCTATTGGGTAAGAGAAATATTGGCAAGAAAAAATGAAGCAAATTATGAGAAGGATTTCTACTGAAAATGTAGTTAGGATAGCTCTACCACTGTACTCACTTGGACGATCCTTTACACTGTGGAATGTTGTAGCTAATGAGCATTTAAAATGAAAAATGCTAAATTAGAAAAGTATTCTACACCTCTATTAAAAAAACATCAAAGCCCAGGTTCCTGCTTTGGTAATTAGGTAATTAGGTAATCCCTAATACAGAATATTCATTAAGGAAACAGTCCCTTCATTACCCTTGACTATGAGTCTGTGAATGTCTGTTGATACCCAGAGGTTGACTTCAAGTTCATTATTGTGATCTTCTATTAAAAATAACACCTTTCCAAAGAATCACTAAGCGTGACAAAAACATTAGCCTCATCACTATTCATGTATCTCTAGAGCTATGAGTGAGATGTACCCTGAGATGAATTACTCTGTTTTAACTTATTAAAATTTTATTTTAATAATCATTTACTGAACAGATAGAATAAAGGAAACAATGAAATAATTAGCATTGAAATAAGTCATATGTGTCTCTGCAGGTTGTTACCCGCTCTGCTTGAGTGGAGTTAACATAATGGTAGGGAAAAAACCCTACAAGGATAGCATAAGACCTACAAGGATAGCATAGAAGCGTAATTAATTGATCCACTTATGTATTCAATTCAGAGCGCCTTATTTTGTTTCATTGAGAGTTTTATAATTATCCTTCTATTGTTTAATGTGAATGTGTCTAGTTCCACAAACATGTTGCAAGCTCTTTGAAGGAAATCTTCATGCTATCTCAGTGTTTAAAAATCTCCAAGGGTATCCCAGACTTAATACAAGTACAGTAATGGATTTCTTCACTAACTGAAGACCAACTGCAAAGTCAAAATTATTGTATTAATATAACTAAAAGTGTGTTGTAAAGTATATAAGAATAATAGGTGGTGCTCATGGAGAGTTTAAGTATTAAGAAGGAATAAAAGTAGAAAGGAGGCAATAAGGTGATTCATTGGTACATCATACTAACAGCACAATTATGGTTTTTCAGTGTATGTTCAGCAGAGTTTATGCTGCTAATATGTAAGCCTGAGTAAATAATTCATTTCGAAGACCAGAATCCATGGTTTTTTTTTTTCTTTTACCATATTTTACTAAATTCCAGTTATGCCACGGCCAATAGCATTGCTATTAAGTGTAATAAGTGATGTAACATAAATAAATTGCCAGCTGTTGCCTGGTAGCAAAGGTAGTTATTGTTTTATATTTAAGTCCTTGAGCTGATCACTCTTTATAAATGAAAGAGGGTATTTTAGTAATTTTTTTAGTCTTATGAGATATATCTAAGAGTAGAAAGCAAAGCTGTTATGGGAAAATCAGAGACTGATTTTTAAAAATTGGTAATTCTTCCTTCTCATATTCTTAAATGGCTTACGACACTTGACATACCCAAGGGAAATAATTAAACATCTTGTCTAGATGTCTTGGACTTCCCTGGTGCCTCAGATGGTAAAGCGCCTGCCTATAATGTGGGAGACCTGGGTTCGATCCCTGGGTCAGAAGATCCCCTAGAGAAGGAAATGGCAACCCGTTCCAGTACTCTTGCCTGGAAAATCCCATGGATGGAGGAGCCTGGTAGGCTACAGTCCATGAGGTCACAAAGAGTCGGACATGACTGAGTGACTTCACCTTCTAGGTGTCTTAGACCTGGTAACCTGGGAATATATTTATGTTCTTCAAAAAGTAAGATGAGAAAAATATCTGGGATTTTTGTATCCCAGATTCTCTGAGATTGTTGTATTATCTCAAGTTGTTTCCTAATGATGAAGCTAAATTTCCCTGGTGATTTAAAGCTGTTGAGGAGTGAGAATATCCTGCATTGCAGTTCTTTCTAATTGTCTGAATTGTCCCTGAAGCAGACCATTAGTACAGGGAAATTGGAGAACATGAAATGCTCATTAGCTGCTAATAAGGTATATAGATCCAGATCTAGGACACACAGGGAGGATAAGTTTCTTTCGCAATTGTTTTCACCTTTTGTCCCCTGAGCTTCATAGCGGTATTGCTCTGAAACTCATTAACGGAGTTCTAGTCCTAGGACCTCACCAGAAGCTAGAGAGAATGTTAAAGTCAGAGGGCAGGCAAGTTTTCTATAAATGAGAAAGAAATAAAAAATCACCAATCTGTGTCCATCACTGCCTCTTAAATAATAGTTACAGAGGCTGAAGCTTGCACTAGTGTAAGAGCAGATAATTTCTACTAGTGGCATTCCTATTTGTGATTGTTATCATACAGCTCTGCTCTGTGCTCATTTGGTCAATCCACGAGCACGTATTTGCTGAGTACCAACTATGAACCAAGAGTGGTGGAAGGTGTCAGAATTATATGTAAAATAATGTGGTTTAATTGTTGAGAATTCTTCAGTTTAACAGACAGAATCATCTATGATGCTTACGAGTGGTGTGAATTGGAATAGATTACTTTATTCTATCCCTCAGTTTCCTCATTTGTGAAATAATTTTTATTATTTTTTTTCTGTCATAAAAATGTGTGGTATTTTTAAAAAATATATGCTGGTAAAGAAGTTAACAGAGCGTGTAAATGTTTGAAGATTATTAACTGTTATTATTTTTAATGGATGTCAAATGTGTTAGGCCCTATGCTAAATGCTGGAATAACATGAATAAATAATTTTATCTTGAGAATTAGTGAGAATTTGACATTTTAAATAATAGCAAAAGAGAAAAGAAAGAGAAGGGAGATGAAAAGAGAAAGAATTCCATGTGACACGTGGGCTAGAAGCACAGAGGGATAAAGCTAATAGAACTTATGTAGTTATGAGACTAATGAATGGCTTCACAAAGAAAATGGTATTGGAGCTGTCTCTTGAATGATGGTAGAAATCTGCCCCTTGTTAGAGGTATGTGGAAAGGCAAAAGGAATAACCCAAATAAACACAACTTAGCTGGCAAGTATCAATGGGATTACAGGGTCTGAACCTAGAGCCAAGGATCTTTGTTCAAATAAGAATGAAATCCCTGGGTACCAGAAGGACACAGGTAAACCCTGAATTTGTCCCCATCTGCAAAGGGGACATTGCAGATGCACACAGTCAGCAAGGTCAGGGATGCACCTCTAGTGAATGTGGCCCTTTAACCTAAGCACCTCAGTTTTACCATGCAGATCCTTACTGTGGCTTAGAATTAGAACCTTCTAGAATTTCAAGGTCCTCAGTGCTGAGATCATTTGGAGCCATCTCATAAATCATATAAATTATAAATAAATTGAATTCATTGACTGTTCTTCCTATGCACAGTTATTCCAGCTATTCAATATCATTTGCCTTTCCATATAAATTTTAGAAGTTACTTTTATATATCTACCAAAATTCTGCTGGAATTTGAATTATGATTGCATTCAATCTGTGGGTCAGACTTTGGAGAATTGACACTGTGATAGTACTGAGTTTTACAAGATAGGATCACAGAATATAGATATATTTATTTGGGTCTGATTTTTTTGACAAGTGTTTTATGTTTTCAGCATACAAATCTTGCACATACTTGCTTAGATATGTTGGTTAAGAATCTCCCTGCAGTACAGGAGACCTGGATTTGATCCCTAGGTCAGGAAGATCCACTGGAGAAGGAAATGGCAATCCACTCCAGTATTCTTGTCTGGTGAATACTATGGAGAGAGGAGCCTGGTGGGCTACAGTCCATGGGGTCACAAGAGTCAGACATGACTTAGCAACTAAACCACTATATTGTAGTAACATTATAGATTATATTTTAACATTTACTTTTCAATTGCTATTGCTAGTACATAGATATACAATCTATTTGTTTCTCTTGCTTTTGTTCCCTTTAAACTGACTTATTAGAATCTAATATTTTGTAGGATACTTGGGGATTTTCTACGCCATCATATTATCTTCAAGTTATATTTCTTGCTTCCCCATCTACTGACTTTTTAATTATTTTTCTTGCATTATGGAGATAATAGGTCTTTCTGAATGATGGTGAATGTCAGAGAGTGAATATACTTTTCTTGTTCTAGATCTTTGGGAAAAGCATAATTTTTCACAGTTAAATAAGTTGTAGCTATAGAGAAGGCAATGGCACCCCACTCCAGTACTCTTGCCTGGAAAATCCCATGGAGGGAGGAGCCTGGTAGGCTGCAGTCCATAGGGTTGCTAAGAGTCGGACACGACTGAGCGACTTCACTTTCACTTTTCACTTTCATGCACTGGAGAAGGAAATAGCAACCCACTCCAGTGTTCTTGCCTGGAGAATCCCAGGGACGGGGGAGCCTGGTGGGCTGCCGTCTATGAGGTCGCATAGAGTCAGACACAACTGAAGCGACTTAGCAGCAGCAGCAGCAGCAACAGCTATAGTTGTTTTGTTGATTCTTTATCAGTTAGAGGAAGTGTCCTACTCAGTTTGCTGAAACATTTTGTCATATCAATGGATGTTAACTTTTTTCAAATGTTTTACATCATTGTTTTAAATGATCATCTGTTTGTTTTTTTTTTTTCATAATGTGGTACGGTGAATTACATTATTTTTTATATATTAAACCAAACCTGCACTTTCAGAATACATAGTACAGTCATGATATATTATTTTTATATGCTGAATTTAATTTGCTAACATTCACTGAGAATTTTTGCCTTTATATTTATGGGGGACATTGTTGTGTAGTTTTCTTTCTTGTAATAATGTCTTGTTTGGTATCAGGGGAGGCTGGCCTCACACAATGAATTGGAAATTTTTCTCTCTTCCAATTATGGAAGAATTTATATAGGATTAGTATTTGTAAGAGAGGCCATATGTCTGGACTTTTCTTTGTTGGAAGTACTGAGATACATATTCAAATTCAGTTTATTTAATATCTGAATCTGTGTGCTGGATATAGATACAATACTATTCAGATCATCAGTACTTCTTAAGGAGACTTTAATGGTTTTTAATATTTCCTTATTATCTTATTGGGCTTCTCTGGTGGCTCACATGGTAAAGAATCCACCTGCAATGTGGGAGACCTGAGTTCTATCCCTGAGTTGGGAAGATTCCCTGGGGGAGGGCATGGCAACCCATTCCAGTATTCTTGTCTAGAGAATCCCCAAGGACAGAGGAGCCTGCTCGGCTCCAGTCCATGGGATGAGAAAAAGTTGGACATGACTGAGTGACTGAGCACACCACAGTACATTATCCTATAAGCACTTGTAGGGTCTGTAGTTTTACCTCTGTTTTACTCCTGATACTGGTAATTTTTCTATTTACCTTATTTTAGTCAGAGTATAATGGGTATATCTAAATTTTACTTTTTTGTCCCATGTAGTCTTTCCTTTTTCTCCTCTTTTACTATTTTCTGTTGTATTAAAGTGCTTTTTAAAAAAATTATCGAATCCCATCTCCAAACACACACACATTAGCAGTGATTCTGTGGTTTACATAATTAACATACAATTTAACTTATCATAATCTATGGTCAAAAATACTATATATTTTCATTCATAATGAAAGAAATTTACAACAAAAAAACATTTACATTTATCCTTCCATATTTTTTGACATTATCATACATTATATTACGTTTGCTCTAAATTCTGTAACATACTTTTTTTTTATTCTGATATTTAACTACCTTTTAAAGAGCTTGGATACAGGATGCTTGGGGCTGGTGCACTTGGATGACCCAGAGGGATGGTATGGGGAGGGAGGTGGGAAGGGGGTTCAGGATTGGGAACATGTGTACACCCGTGGCAGATTCATGTTGATGTATGGCAAAATCAATACAATATTGTAAAGTAATTAACCTCCAATTAAAACAAATTAAATTAAAAAAAAATAAAGAGCCTGATAATAAAATGAGAAAAAATATTTTACATATACATTGAGCATTTCCAGTATTCTTCATGTGTTTGTGTAGATCTATATTTTCTTTCTGTTCTTGTTCATTTCTCTTTCAAGAACTTCATTTAACATTTCTTGTAGTGCAGACATGCTGGTAATAAAATCTTGCATTTTTTTTTTTCTTTAAAGCATTTTACTTTTTTTTTTAATCTTTGAAAGAAATTTCCACTGGATACGGAAAGCTAGCTTGACAGTTTGAAAGATTTTGTTTTGTTTTTCCATCAGAAGTATACTAAAAATATTTCTTTTATTCTTGTACCATTTTTGAAAAACATTCTGCTATCACTCTTACCTTTAGTCCTCAGTACATGTTACTAACTTCAGTACATGTTACTAACTTTTGTTTCGCTTGTCTGAAGACCATTTCGTTTATATTTTATATATATATATATATTTTTTTTTAATAGTTTGATTATAAGTGCACTTGGCATTGTTTCTTTGTATTAAGTTGGCCTGTGCTTCACTTTGTTCTTTGGTTGACAGTTTATCTTAGTGATTAACAAATTCTGTAAAGGATCAAATAGTAACTGTTTTAGGTTTTATGTCCCTGTATCTCTGTCACATATTCTTTTATTCAACCTTTTAAAAATATAAAGTTGATTTATAGATAAAGGGGTCATAGAAAGCAGACCACATGCTGAATTTGGTCTTCAAGGAATAGTTTGACAACTCCCAGTTTATAATAAAGTTATAACTTAAAAAAATGTTTTTTTCTACATAAAAATAAAAAATGCTTTTTATTTCTACAAATATTTTTACTGTCTTCACCTAATTTTCTGGTATTCCAATTTCATGTAAATTTTATTACAAATGATTGCCTTACTAGTTATTGGTGTTTTATTAATTTAATTTTTTCCCTGTGCTTAAGATTTACTTAAGCAATACTTCCCATTGCTATGTCTTAAAATTTTAAGGTTTTTGTTTTTAAAACTTTCCTATATAGAATCTTTTATTTTTCTAATCTATTTTTAATATACATTTTACTACAAAGAGTTTCCTTTAATCTTTTTTTGCATTTTTCCTTTCTCACTTTATCATGTTTTAATGGTTCCCTTTGCTCTCTTGAATGTAGAGAGCATATTTATAATTGCTGTTTCTCTTACTGGTGTCACTTAATGCCATCATCTTCATTATTTCTGTATCCATTTCTATTGAATGATTATCTTTCATAATTAAAAATTATGCAAAGAATCTGGAGAATATAACTAGTAATTTTTAATTAGATAATGAGCATCTTAAAATTTTAGAATGAGAATTAGGTTTTGTTGTATCCCATCGAAGTTGGCTTTTGTTGTCAAAAACTGAGATCTTGGAATCAAATTGCCCCTTCTAAGACTTAAGGCTTGCTTTTAATATTTTTAAGATTAGTTAAGATTGCTCTTAATTTAGGGCTTTCTTCTACAACTAATTCAGTATTTCTCTGAAGATTTAACCTCATGTCCATTTATCATGTCTCACAGTTGGTAGACACATCCACTATTTCCAGTCATACTTGAGTCCTGAGAAGAGTAAATACATTCTGTTCTTGTGGTTATTTCCTCTAACAAATTTGAAGTTCACTACTCATTCAAGGGTTCAAGGAGTGCCTTCAGATAATCAGAACTTTCTTTCCAAAGGATTTTTCTCTCTACAGTAGTCTGGCTGATGTATTTTAGCTTCACTGGACTCTCTGAACTCCAAACTCTGTTCTTCTAAACTGAGAAAGACTACATGGCTCTGTATAGATTCCCCTTTTTGCAACTTCCGTTTGAAAACTGCCTCAAAGCAGTTATCTGGACAATCCCAAGGCTGATCTCATGTTTTATTTTTACTTAGGAATCATAATAGTGCACCAAGTGTTATCAGTTTCTGAAAACCTTTGTTTCATATGTCTTGTTTGATTTTTACTGGTTATTTAAGACAGAGGGCCAGCAATGAAATCACACACATAGCAAATAAACACCCAGTTTGGGAGCCTTTCCAACATGTGTGCAGATAGTTCTATACCCATTAGTACTGATGTTCTTCTGCCTGCTCTGGTTACTATTGTGAGATGGGATCTTCTATAACAAGCTCATCTGGACTTCCTGGTTGAACTGTTGAGTCTCTTTCAGGCCACTACTGCAATTGTATCTATGAGTTTCCCGGGCAGTGCTAGTGGTAAAAAACTGCCTGCGAATGCAGGAAACATAAGAGATGTGGGTTTGATCCCTGAGTTGTGAAGATTCCCTAGAGGAGGAAATGGCATTCCACCCCAGTATTCTTGCCTGGGAAATCCCACGAACAGAGGAGCCTGGCTGGCTACAGTATATAGGGTCTCAAAGAGCCGGAGATGACTGAAACAACTTAGCACGCATGCACAGGTACCCAATAGTGGGGTTCATCACCCATGTTATCTACCAAGTTCAGTAAATTCCATTACCATCTTAATACATTAAAGTAATAATTACTATTAAAAATTAAAGGAGACTGCTACTGGAAAACAGTTATTCATGTTTTATATTATTATAATTGACTTTGTAAAACAAAACAGTGACAGTATTTAATGGAATTATTAATGGGAAGAGAAACATTCTTGCTAAATTTTATATACAAACATGTTGGTAAAACTCTTGTCTTTACATTTGGATTCATTATAGTTTACCAAACTGTTTCTAAGTGCAAAAATGATGAGAGTCAACATAAGGTCCATTGAGGAAGTTCTGTTCTTCATTGGAAGCTCTCTTTTGATGGTTAAAATTATCCTGTGTCACACCTTATGAAATGACTGCTCAATAATTAGAAGCCCATGGGTAAACCAGGCTAATTATACTGTTGATTTTTGTCTAATAATGACGTGTTCTTGCAATGTATTAGTGAATTTATTGGATTGCTAAATAAAGAATGTATTGTTTTTCCTTAGTTTTGCCAAAACACAGGGGCTATAAAGTAAGATACTTTGGGTGAAAAATGTTGAATAACAGATTATAGGCTTCAGTTACTCTACAGTGCAAATCAAGTGTATGTAAAATTTAGAAAGCTTTGCTTTACACTTTAAAATCTTAGTAAATCAAGTATCACTTGTTGAGAAATTGTTCTTGGCATGAGAAAAAGCACGTCTAGAGTTGGAACAAGAAAGCACAAAATGTGGAGAAATCATTAAAGCTCAGATAACATAGAAAAGAATGCTTATTCTATAGCTCCTAGCTCTTAATTTTCAAGCTGTTTGCCCCTTTATTTGACAAGGGTAAGCCTTTCTACCTTGGTCTTCATGGACTCCCCATTTTAACCTACTTTTACTACTGCCTAAGATATATCACCAGAAATAAATTCTCATCAAGGAAATCTGAATCAACAGATATTTTTAGAATGTGTGTCATTTTATTCTCTTAGCTTATGTATCTCTAACTCTTGTTTATCTAAATTTGATGCCTACTTTAAAACCCTGCTCCCGTCTGCAATATGAAAAACTTCTAAGACTACTCCAAATTTTGGCACATTCTCATAGAATGAAAATTCACTGTAACCAATTAAGTACTTGGTTCTCTGCTACTCAAATGTATTCTCAGGGGTGACAATTTGCCCTCCCAATTGAACTGAAACTTGCCACATAGCAGAGATATTGACATAACAAATCAAATGAAGTTGTATTTTATTAAAATATTGTACATTTTTGGAACTAAGGAGCTACTGCCTTTTCTGGTTTCCATTTTGGTCACTTAGTCACTTCTGTAAGATGCCAGCTGATTTTAGCTCCATGCCCTTGGCTTATGGTCTATTTCCAAACTTGGCTGAATGAACCATTTGATAGTTAATGACAAAAAGTTTCCTTCTTTGGCACCTCTCTCAAGTTAACTGACTTCAGTTCAGTTCAGTTCAGTCACTCAGTCGTGTCTGACTCTTTGCAACCACATGAATCCCAGCAGGCCAGGCCTCCCTGTCCATCACCAACTCCCGGAGTTCACTCAGACTCACGTCCATCAAGTTGGTGATGCCATCCAGCCATCTCACCCTTTGTCGTCCCCTTCTCCTCCTGCCCCCAATCCTTCCCAGCATCAGTCTTTTCCAGTGAGTCAACTTTTCACATGAGGTGGCCAAAGTATTGGCGTTTTAGCTTCAGCATCAGTCCTTTCAATGAAAACCCAGAACTGATCTCCTTTAGGATGGACTGGTTAGATCTCCTTGCAGTCCAAGGGACTCTCAAGAGTCTTCTTCAACACCACAGTTCAAAAGCATCAATTCTTTGGCACCCAGCTTTCTTCACAGTCCAACTCTCACATCCATACATGACCACTGGAAAAACTATAGCCTTGACTAGATGGGCCTTTGTCGGCAAAGTAATGTCTCTGCTTTGTGATATGCTATCTAGGTTGGTTATAACTTTCCTTCCAAGGAGTAAGCGTCTTTTAATTAACTAGCCCCATATTTAAGAGATCAATGATAAGGTTAATGGGTTAAAATAAAAGCTAGGTAAATATAGTAGCTGTTTTATTTTGTTTCTGAGGAATGTGAGTATTAGAGGACAGTAGAGACTAGAAAATTGGAAAATAAACAGTGAAAGTCGTATATTCAGATGTTCCTTCCCAATATGTTATATGGACCTGCCAAAAGTTTATTTTTATGGTTCTTCAGGAGCTCCCTGTTCGAAGGGAAAAATAAAAATCTCAGTCACGCCTGACTCTTTGTGACCCTATGGACTGTTGCCCACTAGTTCCTCTGTCCATGGGATTTCCCAGGCAAGAATACTGGAGTGGGTCACCATTTCCTCCTCCAGGAGGCCTTCTCAGCCTAGGAATCAAGCCCATGTCTCCTGTAGCTACCTGTGTTGGGAAGTGGATTCTTTACCTCTGAGCCACCTGGGAAGCCTGAGGGAAGAATAATTCAGAACAAAGTCTTCATTGTGTTAAGATTTTGAGCACAGCTAGAGTTTGTCACTCATTTTATCCAGTTCCCAGAGGACTCTATTCTAACTTAGATGTAAAGCAGATGTTTAAAAGTAGACAGAAAGCAAGCATTATTACACTAAAAAATCTGTAATATAGTAGAGAACAATTCACAGTCCTTGAATTTACCTCTAACAGTGCAACCATAGAGGATATAGAAATTGTTCTCATTCTCATCTTAATATGCCTTACAATTTATGTATCTCAAGGGAACTTGTGTCTTCAGTGTGTTGTTATTATTGTTCAGTCACTCAGTTTTGTCTGACTCTCTGCGACCCCATGGCCTGCAGCATGCCGGGCTTCCCTGTCCTTTGTCATCTCCTGGAGCTTGCTCAAACTCTTGTCCATTGAGTCAGTAATGCCATCCAACCATCTCATCCTCTGTCATCCCCTTCTCTTCCTGCCTTCAATCTTTCCCTGCATCAAAGTCTTCAGTTAGCAGAAGTCAGAAGACACATTGTATGCTCAGTTGCTTCAGTCGTGTCTATTGAGGGAGTTTGTAATTTCCTTGGTTCTGTCTCGCCACAGCAAAAATTTGAAGTGATGGATGGATCAGTGTTTCAGCTCCATGTTACAGCTCAGTTTTATTTGACAAGCAAAGGAAAATACATCCTGGAGTCATGAGGGCAGGCCAACCCAAAAGACGCAAAGAGAAGAGAAGCCCCCAGCCCATTTTGTCTCCTTTTGTAATATGTTTTTTTCTCCTCCCCCTGAGCCTGCCCTATGTAAACTGGGGTAGCCAGGAGGGCTGTTCATTTTACCTGAGGTTCTCACTCCATCCTCAAACCTTCGTTTGTCTTATTTTCACACGCTTTTCCCTTCTTGGTCTTTTATTCACCACCATTCTGGACTCCTTTTTCCTATTCTAACTACCTAACATGTCCGACTCTTTGTGACCATATGGACTGTAGCCTGCGAGGCTCCTCAGGCCACGGGATTCTCCAGGCAAGGATACTGGAGTGAGTTGCCATTTTCTCCTTCAGGGGATCTTCCCAGCCCAGGAATCACTGCGGCTCCTGTGACTCCTGCTTTATAGGCAGATTCTTTATCATTTCAATCCTAAGTGAACTGGGGGAAGGGAAATAGCCAGTCCCAAGCTCATCTGACCTTGTTTTTGCTAGGTTTTTATCAGAAGATTTGGTAACTTCCAATAAAAACCTAGCAAAAGTAAGGTAAGATGAGCCTGGAACTTGGCTATTTCCCTTCCCCCAGATCAGTTAGGGTCCATACAAAGCTTAGACCTTGTTAGTTTCCCCTGAGGTCAAGGCTTGTTAGAAACTGAGTGTTCTGGCATATTTGAAAATGGTTAAATTTCCCCTTCTTGTACTGGAACTGCACTACTTGCTGTGAGAAACTACTTGATTTTCTGGAGGCAAATATCACAAAATTTTGGAGGCTGCCTATGACTGATCGTCCCTGGTGACTCTGATGGTAAACAGTCTGCCTGCAATGCAGGAGCCCCATGTTTGATTCCTGGGTTTGGAAGATCTCCTAGAGAAGGGAATAGCTACCCACTCCAGTATTCTTGCCTGGAAAATTCCATGGACAGAGGAGACTGGCAGGCTACAGTCCATGGAGTCTCAAAGAGTTGGACTCAACTTGAGTGACTGTTTCTTTTTTTTCCCTAAGACTGACTCTCCCTGGAGTTTTTAACTCTCAAGAATTGTCCACACTTGAGTCTTCAGCAATTTGTCAATAAAATTCATGTTTTCCTGCTCTGTCACTGGTTCCTGATGTTCTTTCTGCTCTTGGCTCTCTGTTGTGATGAATTGTGACCATATGTATTGGCCTATCTGTCTCTTAAGTCTTGAGGGCAGGTGTTGGCTCTGTGTCCTCCCTTCTCTTACATATCCAAGAAAAGTTGATTTTTTCAGTCTGTTCAGCTTCTTGTTAGGATGGAGTACTGACTTTCAAGCTCCTTAATGTGGAACCATAATGCCATCATTTTTGTTGGGAGGAAAATTATGTCCAGATGTTAGTTCATTATATACAAATGTTAATATTGCTGGCTTTCTCCCCAAAGAGTTCTGAGCTTAATAGCCCATAGATACTCTTCTATTTCCCACTAATCTATAACCTAAACACTAAACCTAAACAGCCTACTATCTTCAAAGTGCCTAAGAAGGCCTGTCAACAAATCCCTTCATTAACTGTTCTGAGTTGTTGAACTCTGAGTTGTCTTTATTTCCCTTAAAGCAGACACCTTTATCAAGCAGAAAACACACTTCAGACCATTTTATGCCTCATTTCTTTCTTTAAATTCAATATAATTCTGGTTCCATTTGAAATGATCTTACACAAAACAAATTCTTTTAAATTGTAAACTGATTTATTTAACTGATAACATTTTGTTTTTGGTGTTTTCTGCTTGACTTGACTCCATTATAGCATTCTATCATGATAGGCATTCACATATAAATTAAAAAGACCAAGAAAGTGCATCTGCAGTTAAGGGGGTTAATCAACACAATCAATGGGGGGGCTTTCCTTTGAGAAATTATGCAAGATGAATTTTCCAAAGAAATCTTAAAATCAAAATGAGAGAAACTATCTGTGTATAATGATCTCTATGATTATGCTACCTAATTCCCAGTATAGAGAAACTTTTTTTTTATGCTGTGCTCTTGAATACATATATTCCCTGAACTGTTTCTTAAATGGAAGCAAGATCTTCTGTAATGAAAATTGGCCCCAGAATGAGATTAAAGTTAATGAGAATCCTCCAAATAGGATATCAATGATAAACCCTGAAGTTTAACTTTCTACTTTCATAGGATTTCCAAGGAAATAAATTTATTTTTCCCTTAGACAGATGTGTTCATTTTAATAAAAACCAATCCAGATAAGAGTGTTAGTAGAAAATAAGGATTTTGCATAATGCACTCCTATATTTGAGGGAAAAATCTCCGCTAAATTGAGTAGTATTACCATCTAGTCATAAAAGAAGGATGGGTTAAAGGAAAACTGTGAGGTGAAAATTTCAAGTTGTTTTATAAAACTAATCTGTCTAAAGAAATAGACAAAATAAAAATCTTACCTCAGAATAATTGTTCTTAGAGTTGTGGACTTGTGCCAGCAACTACTCCCACCAATTTCCACTTAAACACAAAAGAGTTCACCTACCACAAGATCAGATATAGTCATAGAACATCTAGAAAATGCTCAGTATCTAATTACTATTCTTTAAGGGAATGATTGCTCCAAACACTGTACATGATTTGTTTCTGGCTTGTCCAAATGGGGTATGAATCCTGTTTTGGCCCAAGAGATTTTTGTCTACCCTAGTCACAGTTTATTTCAGATATGGTCACATCATCCAATCAATTTTGGAACTTATGCTAAAATCATTGGAGAAAGGGTTTTGTATTAATCAGATCTGGCTAACCTATGTCTAAGTAACAAGTAAACACTGAAATCTCAGTGGCATTGAATGCTGAAGGTTTATTTTTCAATAATGCAAAGGATTGGATTATACTCATATATCTTGTAGCTATATTACTAGAATATATATATATATATATATATATATTACTAGATATATTATATATATATATATATTACTATACTAGAATATATATATATATATATATATCCCCAAGGATACCACAACATTGGATATAAAGAGCTGATTAATCCAGCAAGCTCTTAAGACTGGGCTTGGTCTCATTACTTCTAACTCCATTTCAGTAGCCAGAATTAATTGTAACCCTGAACTTACTGCTAGGGAAGCTTTAAAATTTAACTGTCTTTTGTGGCAGAAAAGGACACAGTAAGGTCTATACATGGCACCATACCTGGCTCTTATACTAGGATTGCTAATCTCATCATAAATCCAGTGTAGCCTGTGATCCATTTTACATTCCATAAAGAGATTACCTTTGAAGCAATAACACAGTAAGTCAACAATAAAATCAGTGGAATGAAATATTCCATTGATCTTAAATATTTGAGTATTTAGTGTTGCACTGTTTTCATTCAGTCACTAAGTCATGTCTGACTCTACAATTCCATGGACTGCAGCCTGAAAGGCTCCTTAGTCACATTTTATCTCCTGGAATTTGATCAAAATCATGTCCATTGAATTGGTGATGTTATCTAACCATCTCATCCTCTGCTGCCCATTTCTCCTTTTACTTTCAATCTTTCCCAGCATCAGGGTCTTTCCAAAGGGTTAATTCTTCGTATCAGGTGGCCAAAGTATTGGAGCTTCAACATCAGTCCCTCCAAAGAATAGCAGGGTTAATTTCCTTTAGGATTGACTGGTATTATTTCCTTGTAGATGACAGCATTCTCAAGAGTCTTCTCCAGCACCACAATTTGGAAGTATCAGTTCTTTAGTGCTCAGCCTTCTTTATGGTCCAACTATCACATCCGTACCTAACTGCTGGAAAATCCATAGTTTTGACTATGTCTGTCAGCAAAGTCATGTCTCTGCTTTTTAATAAACTGTCTAGGTTTGTCATAGCTTTCCTTGCAAGGAGCAGGTGTCTTAATTTCATGGCTAGAGTCACAGTCCACAGTGATTAGGGAGCCAGAGAAAATAAAATCTGTCACTGCTTCCAATTTCCCCCCTCAATTTGCCATGAAGTGATGGAACTAATTGTCATGATATTGGTGCTTTGAATGTTGAGTTTTAAGCCAGCTTTTTCACTCTCCTCTTTCACCCTCACCAAGAGGTTCTTTAGTTCCCCTTCAATTTCTGCCATTAGGGTGGTATCATCTGTATATAAGAGGTTGTTGATATTTCTCCTGACAATCTTGATTCCAGCTTTTGATTTGTCCAGTCTGGCACTTTGCAAGATGTGCACTGCTCCAAAATCACTGCAGATGGTGACTGCAGCCATGAAATTAAAAGACGATTACTTCTTGGAAGGAAAGTTATGACCAACCTAGATAGCATATTCGAAAGCAAAGATATTACTTTGCCAACAAAGGTCTGTCTAGTAAAGGCTATGGTTTTTCTTGTGGTCATGTATGGATGTGAGAGTCGGACTGTGAAGAAGGCTGAGCGCCAAAGAATTGATGCTTTTGAACTGTGGTGTTGGAGAATACTCTTGAGAGTTCCCTGGACTGCAAGGAGATCCAACCAGTCCATTCTGAAGGAGATCAGTCCTGGGATTTCTTTGGAGACAATGATGCTGAAGCTGAAACTCCAGTACTTTGGCCACCTCATGCAAAGAGTTGACTCATTGGAAAAGACTCTGATGCTGGGAGGGATTGGGGGCAGGAGGAGAAGGGGATGACAGAGGATAAGATGGCTGGATGGCATCACTGACTCGATGGATGTGAGTCTGAGTGAACTCCAGGAGTTGGTGATGGACAGGGAGGCCTGGTGTGCTGCAATTCATGGGGTCGCAAAGAGTCAGACACGACTGAGCAACTGAACTGAACTGAACTGAACACTGCATAGAAGTTAAATAAGCAGGATGAAAATATACAGCTTTGATGTACTTCTTTTCCCAATTTTTAATTAGTCAGTTGTTCCATGTAAGGTTCTAACTCTTGCTTCTTGACCTGCATGCAGGTTTCTCAGGAAACAAGTACAGTGGTCTGATACTCCCATCTCTGTAAGATTTTCCCATTGATTGTTGTAATCCACATAGTCAAAGACTTTAACATGGCCAATGAAGCAGAAGTAGATGTTTTTTCTGGAAATTCCTTGCTTTCCCCATGATCCAAGTAATGTTGGCAGTTTGATCTCTGGTTGCTCTGCCTTTTCTAAACCCAGCTTGTACATCTAGAAGTTCTCAATTTATGTACTGCTAAAGCCTAGCTTAAAGGATTTTGAGCATAATTTTTCTAGCATGTTAAATGAGCACAATTGTAGATTGTACATTCTTTGGCACTACCCTTCTTTAGGATTGAGATGAAAACTGACCTTTTCCTGTTCTGTAGTCACTGCTGATTTTCCAAATTTCTTTATATATTAAATGTAGCACTTTAGCAACATCATCTTTTGGAATTTTAAATAGCTCAACAGAAATTCCATCACCTTCACTAGTTTTGTTTGTAGTAATGCTTCCTAAGGCCCAATTGATGTCACACTGCAGGATGTCTGGCTCTAGGTGAGTGACAACTCTGTCATGGTTATCTGGGTCAGTAAGACATTTTCCTACAGTTCTGTGTATTTTTGCTACCTCTTAATCTCTTCTGCTTCTGTTAAGTACTTACCTTTTCTGTCCTTTATTGTGCACATCCTTGCATGACATGTTCCCTTGATATTGTTTTGTTGTTGATCCTTGTTTTGTTGAAAATACTTCAAAAAAGTTTTTGAAGTCTTACCTCATGAACTGGTTAGAGCCCATGCCATGGAACATTGTATAGATGGCTTATTGAAGGTGCCATGAGTGGAAGGGTGTGGAACAGTTTGGAGGCCTTCACACTTACCTCAAAGAGAGTTCCTGACCGGTGCTGTCAGAAGATGCAGGCAGAATTAGTTAGCCTCGGTTCCCCTGAGCTCCCAGTCCCCTAACCAGGCTCTTCAGATGTTAAGTAAATTCCCAAACTTCTATAATTCACTCTTTGTCTCTTGATTAGCTTTGGGATAATATTCTCTATGAATTTTTGATTAATCTTTTCCTTCTCCTTTTAAGCAGAGAAGGATCTAAAATGTGAAACTTGATGTGAAAGAGACAAACATTTTTTCAGTTATACAAAATATTTACTAATAGACAGAGGCAAAAAGACATCAGTTCTCTCTTGTAAATATTGGGTTGGCCAAAAAGTTAGTTCAGGCTTTTCCATCAGATGTGATGGAAAAACTCAAATAATCTTTTTGACCAACTTAGTATATTTTGAATCATTTGGCTAATGTTATAAACTGAAATTAGGTATGTTTTTGATTGGAAGTCTATGTGCAGTTTTAAGGGCCAGTGGCTTATTTTCCCTCTTGAGCTCTAGGCAATCATCACTACAGACTATAATTTTCTGTCTCCTATATTGTGTGTGAAAAGCATTAGTTGGGTTTATTTTATTAGAGAAATTAATGGAAAAGGAGCCATCTATTGTGTGGATACTTGTTGTCTTATTGATAATAGTCTGATATTGTTTAATTAATCAGTATTCACCTCAACTTCCTATCATACAAGGTAATTTAATTTCTAGTAATTATTGATCCAACTCCTCTGTAAGGCTTTTAAGGGTATTTAAAAACAAATAAACAAAAAAACATATTTGTGGTTATAGGCCTCATGGGCCATGAAAAGCCATATTTCAGTGTTAATATTTTCTTTTGGATTCTTTATTGTTCTAAGAAAGTTCTTATCATAAGTACTGGCACATGGTAAATCATGATTAAAAAGCAATGAATATCAATATTACTTACTGTTAATATCACAATACTATAATCCTCTCTTTTCACAGTAACATCAATGGCATAATCTTTGGTAATTGTAAAGGATACCAGGCCATTTGAAGATATTAGATTAATAGAAACTGGTTTAAAATAAAAGCAAAATCAGAAAATCTTAAAAGTATTTTCAGAACAACTAGACAGAGGATCAGCAAGGAAACAGAACACCTAGACAACTCTGTCAACTAACTTGACATCTGCTAACATCTATATAGCATCTATATAACATGCTACTCAGCAATAGCAGAAAATACATTAATGTTAGGTATGCATGGAATATTATCCAGAATAGACTATGTTTTATGCCATAAAAGAAACCTCAGTAAATTTTAAAATAATGAAAGTAGAAATTAATAATAACAAGGAAATTTAGGGATCTCACAAACTTGTGAAAATTAAACAGTATACATGTAATGAGTTGATTAAAATTACAGGAAAAATTAAAAATACTTTGAAATAAATGCAAAAGCATATCAAAACTTAGGATATTTAGTGAGAACAGTACTTAGAGGGAAATTTAAAGTTGTAAATGCCTATATTAAAGAAAAACAAAAAGATTTGGCTTATTTCAGTTAAGTTCAGTTTAGTGACTCAAGTCGTGTCCAACTCTTTGTGACCCCATGAATCGCAGCACGCCAGGCCTCCCTGTCCATCACCAACTCCTGGAGTTCACTCAAACTCACATCCATCGTGTTGGTGATGCCATTCAGCCATCTCATCCTCTGTCATCCCCTTCTCCTCCTGCCCCCAATCCCTCCCAGCATCAGGGTCTTTTCCAGTGAGTCAACTCTTAGCATGAGGTGGCCAAAGTCTTGGAGTTTCACCTTCAACATCAGTCCTTCCAATGAACACCCAGGACTGATCTCCTTTAGGATGGACTGGTTGGATCTCCTTGCAGTCCAAGGGACTCTCAAGAGTCTTCAACACCACAGTTCAAAAGCATCAGTTCGCTTGTTTAGCTAAGTATAATTCATTCCAGGTCCATCCATGTTGTCACAAATGGCAAAATTAGATTCTTCTTTATGTTTAATATTCTGTTGTGCATGTGCATATGTATGTGTAAGTGTGTGTATTTCACAATTTCTTTATCCATTCATTCTTTTTTGGGGCACTGAGGTTGCTTAGATATGTGGCTATTGTAAATAATGCTGCTGTGAACATTGGAGTTCATGTGTCTTTTCGAAGTAGTATTATATTCTATTCAGATAAATATCCAACAGTGAGATTACTTGATTTTATGTTGCTCTATTTTTAATTTTTTTGAGAGCACTCATAGTATTTCCTGTATTGGCTATACCTATTTACATTCCTACCAACAGTGCATGAGAGTTTTCATTTCTCTACATCCTTACCAACACTTGTTATATCTTGTCTCTTTGACTATAAGCATTCTTACAGATGTGATATCTCATTGTGGTTTTGAGTTTTGTTTGCCTGATGTAATATACAGCCCAGGGAATATAGTCAATATTTTAATAATTTTTCATGAAGTGTTGCATATAACACATCAAATTATTATGCAGTACATCTGAAAATTATATAATATTTGAGTGAATTATACTTATATTAAATCCAGCAACATATGAAAAATATTATATGTAATGACCCAGTGACATTTATCCCAGAAATGTAAGGTTGGTTCAACATACAAGATTACTAGAAAAAAGAACACAAACTGATCATTACAATAGATGTAGTAAAAAAAATAAAATGGGAAAAAACATTCGAGAAGACTGCTAAGACAGTTTAATGAGAAAAGTAGACTTTTCAATAAGTAGTATTGGAACAAAGGAGAGAAGGAAATGGCAGTCTGCTCCTGTATTCTTGCCTGAAGAATCCTATCAACAGGGGAGCCTGGTGGTCTACAGTCGATGGGTCACAAAGAATTGGACATGACTGAGTGACTAAACAGCAACAATAATTGGAACAAGTAGATGTCCATATAAACTCTGACCCTTATATCACCCCAAATAACAAAATTAACTCAAAATGACTTGACCTAAATGTAATCACTAAAACTATAAAATTCTTAGAAGATAATATAGGTAGAAATCTTTGTGACCTTGTATTAGGCAAGATATGCTTAGATATGACCCCCAAAACAAAAGCAAACAGAGTAAAAAATGAACTGAACTTCATCAGAAATAAAATATATTGTTCTACAAAGTACATGCTCAAGAAAGTGAAAGAGAAGCCACAGAATGAGAGACCTGCATCTATCATGGTAGTAGCATCCAGATTGTATAATAAATAATAAACACAGAACAAAGACAACCCAATTTAAAAAATGAGCAGAGGATTTGAATAGACATTTCCTCAAAATAGATGTAAATATAGCCAATAAGTGCATGAAAAAAAAACACTGATAAGAGACATGCAGAATAAAACAAATAAGACCACTTCACATCTATCAGGATAAATAAAATAATAGAAAACAGGTTGACAATGGTGTGGAGAAATTGGAATCCTCATGCATTTCTGATGGTAATATAAAGTTGCCAACATCTATTAAATCATATAAAAAGCAAGAGTTCAAAAAAAAAATCTACTTCTGGTTATTGACTAAAGCCTTTGACTGTGTGCATTGCAACAAACTGTGGAAAATTCTTAAAGAAATGGGAATACCATACCACTTTACCTGCCTCCTGCAAACCCTGTATGCAGGTCAAAAAGCAACAGTTAGAACCAGACATGGAAAAATGGAGTTATTCCAAATTGAGAAAGGAATATGTCAAGGCTATATATTGTCACCCTGCGTATTTAACGTGTTTGCAGAGTACATAATGAGAAATGCTGGGCTGGATGAAGCACAAGCTGGAATCAAGATTGCTAGGAGAAATATCAATAACCTCAGATATGCAGATGATACCACTCTTATGGCAGAGAGGAAGGAAGAACTAAAGAGCCTCTTGATGAAAGGGAAAGCGAGTGAAAAAGCTGGTTTTAAAACTCAACATTCAGAAAACTATGATCATGGCATCTGGTCCCATCACTTCATGGCAAATAGGTGGGGAAACAGTAACAGACTTAATTTTGGGGGGCTCCAAAATCAGTGCAGATGGTGACTGCAGCCACAAAATTAAAAGACACTTGCTTCTTGGAAGAAAAACTATGACAAACCTAGACAGCTTATTAAAAAGCAGAGACATTACTTTGCCAACAAAACTCTGTCTAGTCAAAGCTACGGTTTTTCCAGTAGTCAAGTATGGATGTGAGAGTTGGACTATAAAGAAAGCTGAGTGTTGAAGAATCGATGATTTTGAACTGTGGTGTTGAAGAAGACTCTTGAGAGGCCCTTAAACTGCAAGGCAATCCAACCAGCCCATCCTAAAGGAAATCAGTCCTGAATATTCATTGGAAGGACTGATGCTGAAGCTTCAATACTTTGGCCAACTGATGCAAAGAGCTGACTCATTAGAAAAGACCCTGTTGCTGGGAAGGATTGACGGTAGGAGGAGAAGAGGACGACAGAAGATGAGATTGTTGGATGGCATCACCGACTCAAGGGACATGAGTTTGAGCATGCTCTAGTAGATGGTGAAGGACAGGGGAGCCTGGTGTGATGCAGTCCATGGGGTTGCAAAGAGTTGGACATGACTGAGTGAACAACAACACTATATATGTATATATACATATATATGTGTATACTATACGTGTGTTTGTATATATACACACACCCAGGGATATGTATATACACATACCAGGGATTGAATCCAGATCTCCTGCATTGCAGGTAGATTCTTTACCAGCTGAGCCACAAGGGAAGCACGTATACATACACACACACACACACACACACACACACACACACACTCACTCACACACTTACACACATAGTCATATACATATACATCCATGTCTGTGTGTATATACTTTCAAATGACCTCAAATACAGGGTGCTTTGAGGATTTTGTTTTTCACTTACCTCCCTTATGAGCTCTGCTTTTGTATTTACATTATACTTCCAATTCACTTTTGCAACGTGATGTCTAAAAAGCACATTACTTGCAACAAATCAACACTACTATCTTAGTCTATATTGCTCCAAACAGATTTGTTTCCAGTGTTACAAGTCCAGTGTTCTGAATCCTTATTATGATGACCAAACTTGGAAGCGATCTTGGATAACCTTTGTACCTCTTTCTCCCTGTATCTAGTATTATCATCAATTCCTGGCAATTCTATCTAAGTATCTCTTGGTTGTGTTGCTCCGGTAAATAACTGCAAACTTTTGAGATATAGTAGCTCCTGTGATTCTAAACCTCATATGAGAATCTTTTTTAACACTAGTTAATGCTACAGTGGTGGTGTCCTCTAAGCTGACTGTGGCCTTTTAAAGTTTATCAAGAAGAAAATGCTTGGTGTTACAGTTTAATAAGCTCAATAGTTCTAATGATATATCTTCTTCCTTTAGCAATCAAAGCTAATTTCCATGGTTGTAGAGTCAAGTAAATTTTATGCTTCTTTATTGCTTTAGCTTTAATCTCTGTTGTTTGAGACATACTGTCAGTTGAACACAAACCCAATTGTCCCCTACTTTTCTCATAGGAATGAATTATATTTTCTTATACTCAACTTTCAGTCTGTCACTGAAGGACCAAATGCAAAACAAGCTGATACCATGCTGATTTAGGGCCATTTCACATTACATTGATAAATCATGCAGGCACAAGTCATTTGTCAAAAACACATTTACTTGAATCAAATTTACTTTGCGTGCAGGAGGTGCTGGATTCATATCTAGCTGTCACTAAATAATTTATCAAACTCTGATTTGAAATATAATACAAAGTCCTTAATAAAATTAAACAAACTTTTCTTTACCTAGGAATTGTATATTGGGTGAAACATACAGCTCATCAGTGTATTACAATATCATTATGGTGATTTCAATAGTTGAGAGGTTGGTGATGTATTGCAAAGTAGACAAAATAAATTCAATGTAATATATGTTACAAATTACTGTTGATTTCAAAATGCTTGATATTCTTCACTTCTTCATGTGTTTCTACCCACTCACGCCTCTTTTCTTCTATGAAATGGGGAAAAATTACTAATCTCATGTGCTAAAGACAAGGGATTTTCTTTTTTATTTGGTCTTTGAACTTCAGTACTCGAGGCCGTATTAGGTCTAGTTCATTAATGAAACACTCTCATGTACAAAGGGAAAAGATAGTACTTAGTATTTATAAAACTTGAAGGCTTTTTGGGGTTTTGAGAGAAAAAATATGTATACTTGCCTGTTTTGAAATAATGGGAAGAGGGATGTCTGTGCCCTTTGAGCTGGTGAGCATGGGATGTTTCCCTGTCCCCAGCCAAAGGTATCCTAGGAAGTAGCTGCTAAGTCGCCTTAGTCGTGTCCAACTCTGCGTGACCCCATAGACGGCAGCCCACTAGGCTCCCCCGTCCCTGGGATCCTCCAGGCAAGAACACTGGAGTGGGTTGCCATTTCCTTCTCCACCTAGGAAGTAGAGAGGTCACTAAAATATAATGGCTAACTGTATTACCTAACTATATATAGGCTCTAGAATATAGCGTACGTCTTTGAATCATGGTTCTGTCGTTATCTTAGTTATCTGCTCTTAAATAGCTTACTTAACTTCTGTTTTTCACTTCTCTCATATAGATTGGGCCATTATGGTATCTACGGAGAAGACAATGGCACCCGACTCCAGCACTCTTGCCTGGAAAATCCCATGGATGGAGGAGCCCGGTGGGCTACAGTCCATGGAGTCGCTAAGAATCAGACACAACTGAACAACTTCACTTTCACTTTTCACTTTTATGCATTGGAGAAGGAAATGGCAACCCACTCCAGTGTTCTTGCCTGGAGAATCCCAGGGACGGCGGAGCCTGGTGGGCTGCCATCTATGGGGTCTCACAGAGTCGGGCACGACTGAAGTGACTTAGCAGTAGCAGCAGCATTATGATATCTGTGGATTAGACTAAGTGGGAGAAATAAATCACAGAATCACTAAAGAGAGACTGAGAGTAACTTCACCAATATAATCTTTTTGTCAGAAAGAATATCAACTCAGCTCCTACTTCATTTGGCCCCTTTCAAATGACATTGAGCCTTTCTAGTTTCTGCCTGGCCTTAACTAATTTCTGAGATTTTTCTGAGCACCTGGAATTTAATGATCACTTCTGGTATGCCAGTTCCTAGGGTATGTGTGTTGTTGTGTCATTTGTGTGGTCAGGATATAGATGTATTCATAAATGACTGCTTTCTCAACCTCATCTTTTTGCACCCTTGGTTCAGCCCATAAAACTGTTGGCATCTTTACACTGTACTCAATTTTTCTAGACTGAATTTCTGAATCCTGGCCTACTTGGCAAGGCTGGTAGATGAAAGCTTATGGTGTTCAGTGAAAAATGAAAGCCAGATTTGTGGTCTCTGAAGAAGATTTAACTTAGGGACCAAAGACAGTCACTGAGAGCTTAGTGTAGTAGAAATTTTATTAAAGTGATAGTGACAGAACAAAAGCTTCTGGCGCAGACCTCAGAAGGGGGTAAAAGATTACCCGCCTTGCTAGTTTTAAGCAGGGCATTATGTATTTTTTCTGTTAGCTGCAGAGAATAGAAAAAAATACCTCAAGGCTGTGAAAATTTTGCCCAGACCCTTTCCCGTCACATACATCCTGGGATGACATCAGCATGAGATTAGTCAGAAGGAACAGGTTAACCCAGAGTTCAAGGCTGTGGAAGTTTTACCCAGACCTTCTCCCATAACATAGCTCAAAAAGTCAATAAGTCATGTCCTTGAGCAAGGGATACTGCTGCCTACAAAGCCTCCGTGGCTAAGGAAAAAGAATGTGAAAAAGAAAGAATGTTCACCTCCTCCTTAAAGAGGCCTTGGGCTTGGACTCCTTACCAACCTGCCTAAGTTAACTCTCTCCAGGCTCTTGACATTCTGTCTACCCTGATCTTGCTATCGGCTTCTCCTGCAAAGATGAATTTCCTCCCCTATATCATCACCCATAATCAAGCTTATTGAAGTAAATGGACTAATGACCCAGAGCCACAGTAATTCCATGTATCTCCTTTAGAGAAAGACCTTCTTCTTGAAATTTCTGAAATAGATCTACGTGAATATTGGAACATATCTGAAACTCTTCTTGTTGCCATACCGTTGGGCTTACATTGCCGAATGCTAGCTATCAGCAAGAGTCAACTCTTCAGTCTTCTCATTTTTTTTAGGTTCAGGCAAGGCTACTTCTTTCTTACTATGGGCTGGAATAGTAATGTTCTAGCTTGCTTTTCAGTTAAGCTACATGTAGTCAAAACAAAATTAAAGGATGCTGCATTTTCCTTTGATTATCACAAATGGTTTTTAAATTTTTTAAGCTATATTGAAATAAGTTGGATTATGGCATCTATAAAGCTTTTGGAGAACATTTTTCTTTTATTCTCTTTCTGTGTGCCACAAAATCTATCAGTGAGAATTCTAAAGGTCAAAGAATACTTTTTCTACATAGATAGGTTTATTGTACTATACTTGTGTAATTGCTCTGTTGATAGTTTTTTTCAGCATCTGTATTTCTCTATGACCACTCCAGCATTTATTATTTACAGATTTTTGATATTAGCCATTCTGACCAGTGTGAGATATCTCATTGTGGTTTTGATTTGCATTTCTTTAATGATGAGGAATGTTGAGCATCTTTTCATGTGTCTATTGTCTATCTGCATGTCTCCTTTGGGAAAGTGTCTGCCTAATTTTGATTAGGTTGATTTTTCTGATCCTGAGTTGTATGGCATGTTTATATAATTTAATATGAATTCCTTTTCAGATGCATTGTTTGCAAATATTTTATTTTATTCTGTGGGCTGTCTTTCTGATTTTTTTTGATGGTTTCCTTTCCTGTGCAAAAAGTTTTCACTATGATTAGGTCCCATTTGTTTATCTTTGGTTTTCTTTTGCCTTGGGAAGCTGATCTAAGAAAATATTGCTATGATTTATGTCCAATAATGTTTTGCCTATGTTCTTTTCTAGGAGTTTTATGGTGTCACATCATATTGAAGTCTTAAAACCATTTTGAGTTTATTTTTATATATAGTGGAAGGCAGTGTTCCAGTTTCATTGAAAAATATATAGCTGTCCAGCTTTCCCAGAACCATTTGTTGAAGAGACTACATTTTTTTTTTTTATTGTATGTTCTTGCCTCCTTTCTCATAGATCAATCAACCACAGTTGTGTGGGTTTATTTTTAGGCACTCCATTCTCTTCCACTGAAGTGTATGTCTGTTTCTGTGCTGGTATCATGCCATTTTGATTACTGTAGTTTTGTAGTGTTGTCTGAGTCTAAGAGGGTTCCACTTCCAGCTTTGTTCTTTTTCATCAGGATTGCTATGGTAATTTTGGGTCTTTTGTAATTCCATATAAATTTTAGGATTATTTATTTTGTTGTTTGGTTGCTAAGTCATGTCTGACTCTTTGCAACTCATGGACAGTAGCCCACTAGACTCCTCTGTCCATGGGATTTTTTAGGCAAGAATACTGGAGTGGGTTGCCTTTTCTTCTGCAATAAATTTCTCTGGCCCATACAGGGATTGGATTAATGACCTTGGTGTCATTAGCACTGTACTCTAACCAACTGAGCTAACCAGTCATATTATTTTAGTTTTGTGAAAAATAACATGGATATTTTGATAGGGATTGCCTTAAATTCATAGACTGCTTTGGGTAGTATGACCACTTTAACAATATGCTTGCAATCTAACAGCAGGGTATATCTTTCCATTTCTTAGAATCAATTCTGATTTCTTTTATCAATATTTTACAGTTCTCAGCATACAGATATTTTACCCCCTTGGATAAATTTATTCCTAGATATTTTTTGATGTGTTGTTAAATAGAATTTTTTAAATGATAAAGTTATACCATTATTAGTGTAAAGAAATGCAACAGTTTTCTGTATATTAATCTCATATCCTGCTTCCTTGCTGAAGTCATTTATTGGTTCTATTAGTTTTGTTTGGAGTCTTTAGGGATCTCTATATAGAGTATTATGACAACTGCAGATAGTGTTAACACTATTTAACCACTTCCCTTCCAATTTGTATACTTTTTATTTCTTTTTCTTGTCTGATTGCTGTGGCTAGCGCTTGCAACATTATGTAGAATAGAAGTGGTGAGAGTGGGCATCCTTGTCTTGTTCCTCAATTTGGGAGTAAGCTTTGTCTCTATTTATGTCCTTTGTTTTGAAGTTTGTTTTTCTGATATAGTACTGCTGTCTTGCTTTCTTATCATTTCCATTTACATAAAAAATATTTTTCCATATCCTCAACTGTCAGTCTGAGTGTATCATTTGCCCTGAAGTGAATCTTTTGTAGGCAGCATATTGCAGGTTCTTGTTTCTTTTACCCAATTTCCACTCTGTCTTATGATCAGAGCATTTACTGCATATTGCTACTTAAAATAATTATTTCTAGGTAGGTACTTATAGACATTTTAATCCTTCTTTTCTTATTGTTTTTGTGATTCTTTGTTCATTTCTTCTTTTTTGTTTTCCTTTTGTGGTTTGATCTTTTTGTTGTTGTTGTATGCCTTATTACCTTTCTTTTTGTTTTTCGTGAATATACTGTGTATTTTTAAGTTGTCATTACTATTGAATTCAATTATGCTAATCCATACCTGTATCTAGTTGCTTTAAACTGATAGTCATAAAAGTTTAAAGAGATTCTTAAATACCTACATTCTATACTATATTCCCCATATTTTGTGATTTTGATGTGTTATTTTATGTTTTCATGTTTGTTTTCTATTGTTAATTATAGGTATAATACTTTTATAATTTTTTTGTTTGTTAATCTTTGTACTGACTTATTTACATGATCTTCAATTCTTTTATATATTTTCCTTTCCAATTATGATTTTATCTTTTCTAGAGATTCTTCCTTTTCTATTTAGGTAAGATTCTTCAATATTTCTTTTACTATAATTTTAGTATTGCTTAATTATTTTAGTTTTTGCTTATGTGAGAAATTCTTAGTTTCTCCTTCTATTCTAAATGATAATTTTAATGGGTAGAGTATCCTGAGTTTCAGAATTTTTCCCTTTCAGAACTTTGAATACATTATATCACTTTCTTATGGTTTCAAAGTTTCTACAGAAAAGCTGGCTAATACCCTTAAGGGGGTTCATTTGTGACCAATTATTTTTTTTTTCTTGCTATGTTTAGGATCTTCTCTTTATCTTTAAATTTGCCATTTTAATTATGATATACCTTTGTGTGAGTCTGTTTGGGTTCGTCTTGTTTGAGACCCTTTCTGTGTGTCTTGCAAATGGATAGCTTCTTCCTTCTTCAGGCTTGGGAAGTTTTCAGCCATAGTTTCTTCAAGTGAATATTAAATCTCCTTCTCTCTCTCTCTTCTCCTCTAGCACCCCTAATAATGTGTAGGTTGGCACACTTTATATTATTCCATAGATCTCATGTTGTTTTCATTTGTTTTACTCTTTTCTGTTCTGATTGAGTGATTTCCATTATTCTGCCTACCAGGTCAATTATTTATTTTTCTGCGTTGTTTTGTCTGCTGTTGATTGTTTCTAGATTAGTTTTTATCTTGGCAATGAAGTTGTCTGTTTTTGATTGTTTCCTCTTCATAGTTTCTAGTTCCTTGTTACAGGGATCTTTGTTTTTTATTGATAGTCTTCCTTAATTCCTCTGGCATTTTTCTTACCTCCTTTTTGAATTTGAGGTCTATTATACTGGATGATGGAGAAGGCAATGGCACCCCACTCCAGTACTCTTTCCTGGAAAATCCCATGGACAGAGGAGCCTGGTAGGCTGCAGTCCATGGGGTCGCTAGGAGTTGGACAGGACTGAGTGACTTCCCTTTCACTTTCACTTTCATGCATTGGAGAAGGAAATGGCAACCCACTCCAATGTTCTTGCCTGGAGAATCCCAGGGACGGGGGAGCCTGGTGGGCTGCTATCTATGGGGTCGCACAGAGTCGGACATGACTGAGGTGACTTAGCATAGCATAACATAGCATATCGGATGAGGTCTGTTTCATTATATTTTTATTTTAGCATATTTCTCTTACTTTATTAATTGAGAGTACTTCCTTTGCTTTTTGTTTGTTTGTTTGTTGTACTTGAATTTCTCTGTCTCCATTCATTTAGAAGAAAGAATTATCTGCTTTGGTCCTGAAGGAGTGTTTTAATGTGGGAGCATCCCTGAGTAAACTGGGTGTCCAGTGTTTCTGGTGCTAGTGTTGGTTATGGTTGGATCCCAGCCACATCTTTTCTCCAATCATGCTGACTATTATCCTTTTCTTAGAGGGAGTGATTGGCGTTTGTAGTGTCTACAGCCTGTGCTGACTGTGAGGCAGGGGTTCCTCTTTGCTCTGTGGCTGTCTCTGCCTTTATTTCACATTTTTGAAGCTAATGTACATAGTATTAATTTTAATTGCTGATTGTTACTTAGATATAGAATACAACTTATTTTTATATTTTGGTCTTGTATGCTAAAATCTTGCTAAAATCATCTCATAGCTGTGTTAGTTAGCTAGAACTACAACAAAGAAAGTACTAGAGACTGAGTGGATTAACAAATGTAAATTTAGTTTCTCGTAGTTCTGAAAGCTAGAACTCCAAGACATGGTTTAGGTAGGTTTCAAGTCTTAATGATACCTCTCTCAATAGCTTGTAGATGCCACTTTCTGTCTGTGGACCTAGATATTTAGTATCTCTTGTGCATCCAAATCCCCTCTTTTTATATGAACAGTAGTCAGATTGATTACAGTATATCCTAAGGACCCATGTTTTTTACCTAAATCACCTCTTTAAAGACCTTATTTATAAATACAGTCATACTTGATGTACTGAGGGTTAAGGCTTTTAATCTGAATTTGGGAGAAAAAGCATAATTCATCCTGTTAACAAAATTTTTGCTAGTTTTTATATAGATTCCATTAAGTACATGTAGATAATCATGCCCTAGGCAAGTGAGAAGTATTTTTTCTTTTATAATTTATATTCTTTTTTCTTTCCTGTAGTTTTAGAGAAAGTGTTATCTGTTATTCCCTGCTACTGCACAGTGGCCCAGGTAAGGGATTATGTAAAATTATTCTTCCCAGGACTCCTGGAGTTAATCAGAATTGATGGAAAAAGCTGTTTTAGACTGCATCTGGGCTTTCCTAGTGGCTCAGATGGTAAATAATCTACCTGCAATGTGAGAGACCTGAGTTCAATCCATGAGTTGGAAACATCCCCTGGAGAAGGGAACAGCTACCCACTCCAGTATTTTTGCCTGGAAAATTCCATGGACAGGGGAGCCTGGCAGGTCCCAGTCCATGGGGTCACAAAGAGTTGGACACAACTGAGCGACTCTCACACATATTGCTAGAGAGTAGAAGGATATCAAATAACATCAAACATTAACAGAAATGAAAGTAGATTAAATATAAAGCAAACTTGGGACTTTGTGAAATAGGACTATGAGAAGAACTGATCACAGAAATATATAGAGTCTGTATGTACATCATACTGAAAAAGAACAGGGTATTATCTTGTTAATAGATCTTATTATGGGGAAAAAAAATAAGGTTATATTTTTTCTATGCTTTTTGTTTGGTTGTCATGAAATGCCAAAGAACTTTGCTTTTGCACAGGATGACAAAAGACATACACAAAGAGTAGGATATGAACAAAAATGTCCATATTGGCATTTATATTACTGAGAACTTGGTTATAGGTTAGGTTATAGATATTCTTTTTACATCAGTTATACATATGAGGAGGCTGAATCTTGTCCAGAGTTTTATCTTCATAAAATGGCAGCTGTGAGATTTGAATCTAGGTCTATAAGATCAATTATTATTAATTATTTTATTGAACATTTAAGCTATTATGTCAGGCAAATTAATTTTTGAATATATAACTATTATTTTTAGAAGAGAAGCAGAATTTTCAGAGTTGTATTTGGTGCATTCAATAAATTATCATGTGATCTTTAACAGTGTTGGGTGTCCATAAGGGTAACTGGGCAGTATCAAGATGAACCCTGATTATGAATATGAGTTGTATGTGAGAAAAATGAGTATCACAAGTATAATGGTAATAATTTTAAGATAGAAAGCTTAAGTGAAATTATGTTCTTGTTATCACCTTTCCCTTACTTCAGGTAAATTTTAAAAACACCATATTGGAGTAATAGAATATTAAAAAATGTGGTTCAACAGTCACCTATTTTCTTTTATTGTGTTTATGCCTAAGTACCTTTTATTTGATTATTGTTTTATACCAGTGAACAAGAACATTAATTGTCTTATATCAGTGAACAAACTGGTGTGAGGACTGCAGCATTTGCAAATTTGAAAAGACAGAGTTAGATAGATATAGACAGATATAGGGTGAAAGAGCGACTGATGTTTAGGTGTTATACTTCATAAAAGTCAATTTGGCAAGGATGACATTGATGAATGGTTGAGGGTAAGGGAGTCTTTGGGGAAAGTAAATACAATAAAATCAATCATTCATGGCAGTATAAAAGAACAAGGAAAGAAAGGTCAGTAGAGGTATACACCCCCAAATATAAGTTTTGCTATCATCTCACTATGCTCTATTAAGATAAACACACACAGCAAATTAGTTTCCTGTTATTTAAATCAAGCGTCATTGACTGTGTACTGTAAAAAGTCTCATAATTATTCTATGCAGTAAATTAGTGGTAGTTTACCATATTTTCATAATATCAAAAGATGAATGTTATTGGATGAAAAAGTGAAAGTTAAAGTCACTCACTCTTATCCAACTCCTTGCAACGCCATGGACTATCCAGTCCTTGGAATTCTCCAGGCCAGAACACTGGAGTGGGTAGACATTCCCTTCTTCAGGGGATCTTCCCAACCCAGGGATCAAACCCAAGTCTCCTGAATTGCAGGTGGATCCTTTACCAGCTGAGCTATCAGGCAAGACTTATTGAATGAAAGGGTGACTCATTCAAGGCAGGGGTGTAGAAGAATATAATTAAATTTTAGAACTTTTGAAATTGGCACATAGAGAAAAAGTGTCCAGTAATTTTGAATGCATGAATAAAAGGAAGGAAATAAAATGCTGAAAGGTTGAAATGGATAGTTTGAAGAGTCAGACCTCATATGCATGTTCCACAACTTTAGAGCAATCATTTTATATTTAAATTTTGGTGAAATTATATTGCATCAAGCCAGATACTTTGGTAGACCATATATCTAAATCACCAGTTTTAGTTTGAATAGCATCTTATGTATCATTCATCATAGTCCATATTTTCCAAAAGAGAAAATTGGGCTTCAGCAAAGTTAATTATTTGTGATACTACCATTCAGTAACAGGAGAGCTGGAATCACAATTTAGATTTTCTAACAAAATATCACAGGCCTGAATGTAGACTAGCACAAAGTCTGGATTTGTACAGATGATCCATGAAAATAATTAGAATCATTAGTAAATGACCTGAATTTCAAACTATGGCCAGTGGAAATGCCTCAAAGATATGTAACCAGGTATTATTGAATCAAACTCAGGTCTGCTCACCCAACACACAGCAAAGTCAATTTACTTTTATCACCTATTCAGTACATGGTATGCTTTGTTATTTATTAAACCCAGGGAATTAAGATCAATAAAATTCTGATACTTCTCCAAAGAAGACATACAGATGGCCAATGAACAAATGAAAAGATGCTTAACATGGCTTATTATTAGAGAAATGTAAATCAAAACTACAATGAGGTACCACCTCAACAGTAAGAATGACCATCATCAAAAAAATCTACAAACAATAAATGCTGGAGAGGATGTGGAGAAAAGGGAATGCTCTCGCTCGGTTGATGGGAATGTAACTTGATATAGTCACTAGGGAGAACTGTATGGAGATGCCTCAAAAAAGCTAGGAATAAAACTATCAATACCATTGTTGTTTTTCAGTTCTACAGTCCTTTCTGATTCTTTGTGACCCCATGGACTGCAGCATACCAGGCCTTTCTGTCCCTTACCATGTCCCAAAATTTGCCAAAGTTCACGTTCATTGCAATGGTGATGCCATCTAGCCATCTCATCCTGATGCCCTCTTCTTCTGTCCTCAATCTTTCCCAGCATCAGGGAATTTTCCTATAAGTCAGCGGTTTGCATCAAATGACCAAAATACTGGAGTTTCAACTTCAGTATCAGTCCTTCCTAAGAGTGTTCAGGGTTGATTTCCCTTAAGTTTGATTGGTTTAATCTCCTTGCTGTCCAAAAGACTCTCAGGAGTCTTCTCCAGCACCATAGTTCAAAGGCGGCAATTCTTTAGTGCTCCACCTTCTTTACCGTCCAGTTCTCACAACCATAGATGACCACTGAGAAGACCATAGCCTTGACTATACGGACCTTTGTTGGCAGAGTGATATCTCTGCTTTTCAACACTCTGTCTAACTTTTCAACACTATTGTCATAGCTTTCCTGCCAAGAAGCAAATGTCTTCTGACATCATGGCTGCAGTCATCATCTGTAGTGACTTTAGAGCCCACAAAGAGGAAATCTGTCACTGCCTCACCTTTTGCCCCTCTATTTGCCACGATGTAATGGGGACAGATTCCATGGTCTTAGTTTTTTTAATATTTAGCTTTAATCCAGCTCTTTCACTCTCCCCTTTCACCCTCATCAAGAGGCTCTTTAGTTGCCCTTCATTTTCGGCCATTAGAATGGTATCATCCACATATTTGAGGTTGTTGATGTTTCTCCTGCCTATCTTAATTCTAGCTTGTAACTCATCCAGACCGGCTTTTCTCATGATGTGCTCAGAGTATAGATTAAACAAACAGGGTGACAGCAGACAGCCCTGTCATACTCCTTTCTCAATCTTGAACCAATCAGTTGTTCCAGATAGGGTTCTAACTAATGCTTCTTGACCCACATACAAGTTTCTCAGGAGACAGGTAAAATGGTCTGGTATTCCCATCTCTTTAAGAGCTTTCCACACTTTATTATGATCCATACAGTCAAAGCCTTTGGTGTAATCGATGAAACAGAGGTAGATGTTTTCTGGAATTCCCTAGCTTTCTCTGTGATCCCATGAATGTTGGCAATTTGATCTCTGGTTCCTTTTCCTTTTCTAAATCCAGCTTGGACATCTGGAAGTTGTTGGTTCACATAATGCTGAAGCCGAGCATCCAAGATTTTAATCATAACCCTACTAGCTTGGGAGATGAGAGCAATTGTCTGATAGCTAGCACATTCTTTCTTAATTAATACCATATGACCAAGAAATCTCACTACTGGGTATACACCCTGAGAAAACCACAATTTAAAAAGCCACATATACTCCAGTATCCACTGCAGCACTATTTACAATAGCTAAGACATGGAATCAAGCTAGATGTCCATTGACAGATGAATGGATAAAAGTTGTGGTACATATATATAATGGAATATTACTGATTGATAAAAAGAACCAATTTCAGTCAGCTACAGTGAGGTGGATGAACCTAGAACCTGTTATACAGAGTGAAGAAGTCAGAAAAAGAAAAAGAAATATGGTATTTAAAGCATATATATGGAATCTAGAAAAATAATATGGATGAACCTGTGGGCAGGGGAGGAATAGAGAATGGACTTGACACAGTCAGAGAAGAGGATGGGACTAATTAGGAAAGCAGAGTTGACATATATACACTGCCATGTATAAATAGATAGTCAGTTGGAGAAGGCGATGGCACCCCACTCCAGTACTCTTGCCTGGAAAATCCCATGGACGGAGGAGCCTGGTAGGCTGCAGTCCATGGGGTCGCGAAGAGTCGGACATGACTGAGCGACTTCCCTTTCACTTTTCACTTTCATGTATTGGAGAAGCAATGGCAACCCACTCCAATGTTCTTGCCTGGAGAATCCCAGGGACTGGGGAGCCTGGTGGGCTGCCGTCTATGGGGTCGCACAAAGTTGGACACGACTGAAGTGACTTAGCAGCAGCAGCAGCAGTGAGAAGCTTAAACAAAACATAGGGAGCCCACCTGGTGCTCTGTGATTATCTAGACAGGTCATATGGGGGGACTGAGAGGAAGGCTTAAGAGGGAAGGGATGTGTGTCTGTATGTGTGTGTATAGTTATAACTTACTCATGATGTCGTATGGCAGAAACCAACACAACATCATAAAGCAATTGTCCTCCAATTAAAACAATAATAAGTAAAAAAAAAATAAATTTCTAGTTTTATTTTATTTATGTTTATATTCATATAATGTATTGTCTGTTATAATTAATTTTTAAAATATTTATTAAGAACTTACTGCATGTCACCGGGAAATGACCAAATACTTGAGTAAGAATGGCATGATCTCTACTCTCATGGAGCTAGTGTGAGGCTGGTAATGAATTAAAAAAAAAAACAAAAAACTACAAAGTATCTTTGAAAATAGGTGTGTAGTAGGCTTCATGGCCTACTTGAAGTATTAATATCCCAATTTTAATATATGTAGACTTTGAAACCCTTCAATGAATTGTTATGGACAAGAATCTGAGAAATTTTATTTCAACTCCAGTGTTCCCGTTATTCCATCTATCTTAAGAGTTTTTATAGGACCACTGGCTTATACAGGTTCTTAACCATTTTAAAGAAAATTAGATTACAATGAAAAATCTGATGAAAGCTATAGCCATAAACTTGCTTCCCAGAAAAATACATTTATGAATTGTAGTGATTTCTGGTCTTAGACTGTACAATATCCCTCTCCCTTCTGGTAAAATTAGCTTGATTTTCTTTTCAAGAAATTCTCTCTCTACTTATGTGTCACTGTGACTTGGTTCAGGAATATTCTCAGCTTTCTGGCCATAGTGATTGTTTGAAAATGATTTTTCATCCAAGTTGGCAAATTCTGGAGATTCTGTGAAAGAGAAGCCTGCTCTTTCTGCTGAATTCACAAAGAAGATCCTATAAGGTTACAAGAAGGAAAGAAGCCAGAGAAACACTGAATCAAGAATTTGATAACATTCTTTGAGTCTATGGATCATGCCTAAAGCTATTACAGAATTTTACTTCTGAAAGTACTTTTTATAGAAGTAGCTGCATTCCCATTTTTGCTAAAGCTAATGCGACTTCAGTTTTCCGACACTTGTGACACAAAGTGTCCTATCTGTTATCTTACCTGTTATCTAAACTGTACAGCAGAATACCCACCATGAGAATCTCACTAGGCTCCCCTGTGAGATGCTTTCTAGAAGGATAAATTATCACAGAACTGTCGTGCTTTGGAGGAGACTGAATTTTTTGGAAGGCTACAGAAAGTATGAACGAGTTAGCAACCAACAGATAGTCACAGAAAATTACCGTGAAAAAAGCTACTGTCACAGTTTCTTGGAGCAAAGAGCAGGGAAATCACAGTTTTATGAACCCAACAAGAATCACCACAAACACTTATTAGCACTAATTAAATGAAACCTAGTTTTTGCTAGTTTGATAGAAATAGTCAAAATGATAAGACATGGCTTCTATTCCAACAAACCTTGTGGTCTGAAGGGAAAGAGAACACATAGATGTAAAACCATGCAAAACAGAAGTAAGGATCACATGAGTGGAATTGATAAACTTCTATGTAGGCAATGGGAGTAAAGAGTAAAGCAAGTTCAATGACACTTCATAGAGGGGGTGGCATTGCAGTAGGACCTTAAAGGAAAAGCAGTTTTCCAAATTTTGAAATTTTTGAAATAGAGGTAAATATTGTGAGAAGATGACCAGAGACAGATGTTCACAATCCTAAGTGTAGAGGAGCACAAAGTATGAAGTTGTACAGAGGAGCCATGGAAATAGCCATTATCCATTCAGTTCAGTTCAGTTCAGTCACTCAGTCATGTCCGACTCTTTGCGACCCCATGAATCGCAGCACGCCAGGCCTCCCTGTCCACCACCAACTCCCAGGGTTCACTGAGACTCACGTCCATCGAGTCAGTGATGCCATCCAGCCATCTCATCCTCTGTCATCCCCTTCTCCTCCTGACCCCAATCCCTCCCAGCATCAGAGTCTTTTCCAATGAGTCCACTCTTCACATGAGGTGGCCAAAGTACTGGAGTTTCAGCTTTAACATCATTCCTTCCAAAGAAATCCCAGGGCTGATCTCCTTCAGAATGGACTGGTTGGAACTCCTTGCAGTCCAAGGGACTCTCAAGAGTCTTCTCCAACACCACAGTTCAAAAGCATCAATTCTTCAGTGCTCAGCCTTCTTCACAGTCCAACTCTTACATCCATACATGACCACTGGAAAAACCATAGCCTTGACTAGACGGACCTTTGTTGGCAAAGTAATGTCTCTGCTTTTGAATATGCTATCTAGGTTGGACATAACTTTCCTTCCAAGGACTAAGTGTCTTTTAATTTCATGGCTGCAGTCACCATCTGCAGTGATTTTGGAGCCCCAAAAAATAAAGTCTGACACTGTTTCCACTGTTTCCCCATCTATTTGCCATGAAGTGATGGGACCGGATGCCATGATCTTCATTTTCTGAATGTTGAGCTTTAAGCCAACTTTTTCACTCTCCACTTTCACTTTTATCAAGAGGCTTTTTAGTTCCTCTTCACTTTCTGCCATAAGCGTGGTGTCATCTGCCTATCCCGGCAATCTTGATTCCAGCTTGTTCTTCTTCCAGTCCAGCGTTTCTCATGATGTACTCTGCGTAGCCATTATAGTCGTTAGTAAATGACTTGAATTTCAAACAGTGACTGGTGGAGATGGTTCAGAGATGTGTAAACAGGTATTATCAAACCAAACTCAGCTCTGTTCACCTGACATGCAGCCAAGTCAATCTACTGAGAACAAGTTGTGGTGAAGAAGAGTATAGTATCTATTTGGAGAGAGCCAAGAAAGGAGAAAGTGTTAGTCACTCAGTCATGTCCAACTCTTTGCAACTCCATGGACTGTAGTCTGCCAGTCTCCTCTGTCCATGGAATTCTCCAGGCAAGAATACTGAAATGGGTAGCCATTCCCTTCTTCAGGGGGTCTTCCTGACCCAGGGATCGAACCTAGGTCTCCCACATTGCAGGCAGATTCTTCACCATCTGAGCCTCTAGGGAAGCCCAAGCAAGGAGAATCATCATCTGGTGCTCAGAAGACCCAAACTCCCTGCTTGTTACCCTGCTAATAAACACTCTACTGTCCCTCATCAAAACACCCTGTCAGTTGACTGGCTTTGCTGTGAGTCCAGCAAGTGGACTCAAGTTTAGTTCAGTGACACATGGAAGTGTGATGTTCTGGGTGGTTTAACTGATAACAGGAGACCTAACTGGCAAGGAAAATAATATATATAGCTCCATACCTGAGTTTGGGGAAAAACATTAGAAAGAAAAGTTATTTTATTTCCCTTGAAATTGGATTAGCACATGTTACCTAGTGCACTCAACCCAGGTCAACCTCTGATGATACTTCTAAAAAGTACTTTATTTCAAATTTTCATTATTGTTTTTTTCAAAATTAGGCATGCAGCTGACTATGTACTAACAATTCCATTCTTGGGAATTCATCTTCTAGATTATATGCCCTGTGTGAAATGATATGTATACAGAGAGTTTCATGGCAGCATTATGTATAATAGCCATAAGGTTAAATTAAAATAAACCTAGTGTTTATTAATAGAGGACTAGTTAAATAGAAAATAAATAATAAAATAAATGAAGGTTTCCATGAATATAATATAAAGTCCTGTAAAAATTTGTATCTAAAAATATGTGCAGAATAATGTGCATCATCAGTTCAGTTCAGTTCAGTCACTCAGTTTTGTCCGACTCTACAACCCCATGGACTGCAGCATGCAAGGCCTCCTTTTCCTTCACCAATTCCTGGAGTTTACTCAAACTCATGTGCATTGAATCGGTGATGCCATCCAACAATCTCATCCTCTGTCGTCCCCTTCTCCTTCCGCTGTCAGTCTTTCCCAGCATCAGGGTCTTTTCAAATGAGTCAGCTCTTCACATCAGGTGGCCAAATATAGGAGTTTCAGCTTCAGCATCAGTCCTTCCAATGAATATTCAGGACTGATTTCCTTTAGGATTGACTGGTTGGATCTTGGAGTCCAACGGACTCTCAAGAGTCTTCTCCAACATAACAGTTCAAAGGCATCAATTCTTCGGTGCTCAGCTTTCTTTATAGTCCAACTCTCACATCCATACATGACTACTGGAAAAACAATAGCTTTGACTAGATGGACCTTTGTTGGCAAAGTGATGTCTCTGCTTTTTAATATGCTGTCTAGGTTGGTCATAACTTTTCTTCCAATATGTAATCTTTATTTAAAAGATGTAGCAATCATTTATATTTGCTTCCATTTGATAAAGCTAGAAGGAAACATCTAAAGAACTAATAAAAGTAGGCATCCATAAAGAGGAAGTTAGAAAGTGAATGAGAAAAGAAGGGAGATAATGAATCATTTCTTTGTATAGTTTCAAAGATTTTTGTACATATTTGTCTAATTTTTAAGCTACATAAGTATATTATATAGTCAAACATAAACTATAGGAAATGCTAGCAAGAAAACTGTATTAAGCTGAACTTGAATTGTATATGTGGTTGGACTCTGATTCACAGCTCTCATAAAAGCTCTGAAGAAAAACTGAGGAGCGTCTACATCTATGCATACCTGGAGTCACTAACATCAGTAATCCTTTTAATTTTCTTTTGGACAATTTGTCTAATTCTTTCCCTTTATTATCAAATAAAGCTCAGTGCTCTCCTGAAGTTTAATGTGTGTCCCAAGGAGGCTTTGACCTTAGAACACTGGGACAAGTTTAGTGGCTATTATCAGGGACCACTTCTGAGCTCAGTGTATCCTTGCCTTCAGTGTCAGAGGTTTTCCCTCCACTGTGCTTTCACAAGGGTACCAAGTTAGGAGAGGAAAACATAGTAAGCATCATCATCAAAGATTATGAAGTTGTCTCATGTGTGTATGTGTGTGTTGGTATGAAAAATCACAAGGTTTCAGCCATGATAAGGATTATCGAGTCATAGGCACCACTTGAATGTAAGACAGACGGGGTAGATAATTTATCACACCATTCCCAGCTTCTAGCACACTGCTGCTGCTGCTAAGTCGCTTCAGTCATGTCCAACTCTGTGCGACCCCATAGACGGCAGCCCACAAGGCTTCCCTGTCCCTGGGATTCTCAAGGCAAGAACACTGGAGTGGGTTGCCATTTCCTTCTCTAAAGCATGAAAGTCAAAAACGAAAGTGAAGTCACTCAGTCATGTCCGACTCTTCGAGACCCCATGGACTGCAGCCTACAAGGCTTCTTCAACCATGGGATTTTCCAGGCAAGAGTACTGGAATGGGTTGCCACTGCCTTCTCCGTCTAGTACACTACCTAATACAAAGTACATGTTTGGTAAATACTGATTGAAGGAATAAGTAAGTGATTTTGGAATTTAATTATTTCCTATCTTCTGGGCCCATCACCTCATGTATATTAGCAGTCCTCCTCGTCTGTCCATCCATCTGTAATATGAACTCCATGAGGGCAGGAAATTATCAATAGATGTAGTAATAAGAACAGTTAACATTAATAAGTACTTACACCTGGTAACAGTCATTGTGGGAGACATTATAAATACTGTCTTACTCTCCTCCTGACAGAAGAAACAGGTTCAGGTTAAGTGACTTTCTGTGGTCACAGAATGTTCATGGCAGATCATCCAACATCCATATTATCAATCACATGCTATTCTGATATTTCTTGTAAATCTCACACAATGCCTAGTGGGACATTAAACCCTTGTGTAATTTTTTAAAAAGTCTGATATTAGGGCAGCTCCCCTTTACCAAAGTCCCTTTAGGTCTGCTATGTTCAGGAAATAACCCAACCCTGCACTGCCTCGGACCTCTTCTCCTCTTGAAAACTTGTTGTCTTTTATTTTCCTGATATTTATTGATTGATTTTGGTAAGCTGAAAGGGATGCTCAATTCTATAGGCTGTCTCATAATTCTAACAGTAATATAAAGATAAGTTATATTATTGTCTCCACTTTAAAGATACAGAAATTAAGTCTCAGGGAGATTAAGTAACTTGGCCAATGTCAAAGAAATATGACCAATTTACTTCTGTGTATTAATACTTATTTGGGCCAAGGTCCAAAATATACTGTGATAACTTTGGGCACCCTTCTAACCATGTCTTGTATTTACTGATCCAAGTGATTTTGTTTGTTTGTTTTCCTCATGCATTACTTCTCATTTATCTTATGCCAAATTTTTAGGGAGAGCAAAGCATGAAGTCTCAAAAAGCTTATGATATATTATAATGTCATTGCAGGTCTTGGGTTGGTGCCTAGGTCTTCTGACTCCTTGCCAAGTTCTCTTTCACTGCAGGAAACCAATCTTTACAAGGAACACTTGTGAATTTTAGCACTGACCATTCTGCAAATCAGCAGCTGAAATTAGAAATTGCAGACCCCATAGTAGCATCATAAGGGTAATATTTGGGGGCATAGGGACTATGTTTGTTGTTTCTTTAGTCTAAACACCTTACTGTCTACCTTGTTACCATTAAAGACCTACATTCTCTTTTATCTAAGTTATCTTGATATCAGACTGGTTTCATATTGTAGAGAATTGGTGATTTGGGAAATCGGAGCTCATCACTCTTGGGATGAAAGAACATTTTGCTTTACTTTAATTTTCTTTCTCTATTATGTGAATTTAATACTTTTATGCATCGAGATTTTTTTGGGCTCCAAAATCACTGCAGATGGTGACTGCAACCATGAAATTAAAAGATGCTTACTCCTTGGAAGAAAAGTTGTGACCAATCTATATAGCATATTGAAAAGCAGAGACATTACTTTGCCAACAAAGGTCTGTCTAGTCAAGGCTATGGTTTTTCCTGTGGTCATGTATGGATGCGAGAGTTGGACTGTGAAGAAAGCTGAGCGCCGAAGAATTAATGCTTTTGAACTGTAGTGTTGGAGAGGACTCTTGAGAGTCCCTTGGACTGCAAGGAGATCTAACCAGTCCATTCTGAAGGAGATCAGCCCTGGGATTTCTTTGGAAGGAATGATGCTAAAGCTGAAACTCCAGTACTTTGGCCACCTCATGCAAAGAGTTGACTCATTGGAAAAGACCCTGATGCTGGGAGGGATTGGGGGCAGGAGGAGAAGGGGACGACAGAGGATGAGATGGCTGGATGGCATCACCAACTCGATGGACATGAGTCTGAGTGAACTCCGGGAGTTGGTGATGGACAGGGATGCCTGGCATGCTGTGATTCACAGGGTCGCAAAGAGTCAGACAGGACTGAGTGACTGCACTGAACTGAACTGAATTGATGCATCGAAATTGCAGGAAAGACTTTTGTCAGATATCCCTGGCTTTGGTGGTAATATATTGAGAAATGCACTTTCATTCTAAGTATTTTATTTATTAATTTTGGCTGTACTGGGTCTTCATTGCTATGTGCGTGCCGACTTTCTCTAGTTGTGGTGAGCAAGGAAGGGCTACCCTTTGTTGCAGTACATGGACTTCTCAGTGTGGTGCCTTTTCTTGTTGTGGAACATGGCTCTAGGCACACAAACTCAGTAATTGTAGTGTGTTCTTAGTTGCTGCTAAGCATGTGGGATCTTAGTTCCCTAACCAGGGATTGAACCTTCGTTCCCTGCATTGGAAGGCAGATTCCTAATCACTGGACCACGAGGGAAGTCCCTGTATTCTCTTTTTTAGATGACACAACATGTTCAATCAATGGAAAGGACATGCTTGCTTCCTTTTAATATGGATGTATGTCAAGTGAAGCGCTAACCAAATTTACTCCCTGCTTCTGCTGAATAGCTTATCCTTAAGACGGCCTGAAGACCCTTTCTGCAGAGAGTAGTCCAAATCACTGGAACTTCTCTTCTGGAGAAATTATTCACAGTATCATGTTTTCTTTTCAAAAATACACTAATAAACACAATAAATTATACAATTGGCTTATGTATTCTGAAGCAGTTAGCTGCTATGTTCTACTAAATTTAAGCAAGAACATTATCAGTTACTTTAACGGGTGACAAAGTGTCATTCCATATATTACATCTTAGACCCCAAACAGTGAGAAGACCTGTCTTTAAAACTAGTGAGTTTTCCATTATGCTACAGTGTAAGCACACAATAGTGAGAGAAATTACTTATAAAAGTGCCAATAGCCAATGAGAAGTGATAATAACAGACAAAGGCTGGGGGCTGAAGTGTTGCCCCTTACAGATCTAAGGAAATGCACAGTTGCATACTGGCTTATGATAGTCACTTAACTTTCATAATTCTATGTTGTATTTCACTTAAAACTCTCCAAAATCCTCTGTATTTCTTACTCTCTGTGAAAATCCATTTTCTTTAAAAATACATACACAAACACATATGCATACATACACAATTTCAAAACAAGGACTGTCTCTCCAATTGATGGTCTCTGGTATACAGGTTCCTGGAAGAAGGTTGTTAGAATTTTCTTCATATTTACATTTTTCTTGATGTTTTCAATTGAAAGAATAAAAAATAGCTCCTTTAGCAAATATTATCAACCATAAGCAGAATTTATTCTAATTTGTCTTGTTTTATGACTTCTAAGTAAAGAGATGTTTTCAGAGTCTTTCATATCTTTTATTTTGCTTTTCTTTTTGTGCTTCTACTTTCCTTTGAAGGTAGTATTTATTATTAGTAATAACTTCTCTTACAAATAATTGTGTGAGTAGGTACTGCCAATATCTTCAATTTACTAAATAGGAAACTTAGGAAGATATTGTAATTTATCAACTATGAGTTGGCTGGGATCCGCCGTACAGTTCATATAGGGTGTCAATTCCAGCAGTAGCTGGTACATTTATCTAAAAACTCGTGTGATATAAAGATCAAGACAGCTTGTTCACTCACATCTGGTGCCTCATTTGGAGTGGGTATAGCAGTTGCCTTCTGTTTACCCATTTCACTTTATACACAGCATCTCTGTGTGATTAGCTTGGGCTTCCTCAAAGTATGGTGATCTCAAGGTATCTGTACTTCTTTCCTAGAGGCTAGAGAAGAAGCTGGAGAAGGCAATGGCACCCCACTCCAGTACTCTTGCCTGGAAAATCCCATGGATGGAGGAGCCTGGTGGGCTGCAGTCCATGGGGTCGCTAAGAGTCGGACATGACTGAGCAACTTCACTTTCACTTTTCACTTTCCTGCATTGGAGAAGGAAATGGCAGCCCACTCCAGTGTTCTTGCCTGGAGAATCCCAGGGACAGGGGATCCTGGTGGGCTGCCGTCTATGGGGTCGCACAGAGTCGGACACATATGAAGCGACTTAGCAGCAGCAGCAGCAGAGAAGAAGCATTTCAGAAAACCAGGACATCAGCTGAAAATACTTGCGTTGAAAGTCACAAGGTACCTCTTTTGCCATGTAGTATTGCACAAAAGGAAGTTACAGGGCAGGCCAACTTTCAAGTGAAGGGAATTATACTATGACGCAGGTATTGGAAGGTATAGTTCCTGAATAGGTCATGTTTGGAGATTATCTACTTAAAAATATAGAGAAAAATAACCCCCCTTACCTTTAATTCTGGTTTATTTCCTTTTTTTCTACTTTGGAACTAGGAATTCTCCACTACTGTGTAAACTGAATTAATTATATTGTCAAAAGAAAACATGAAATAGCTAAGAAAGAGCTTCTGCAAGATGACAGTTGTAAGGGTGAGAAGCATTTAGCATTTTTAGAGTGTTTTTCATACTTTGGGAGTTCAGAAAATTTATTTGAACCTAAATTCTAATCCCAGGTAACACTTCGTTTGTACTTCATCTGCACTTTGTATGTACTTCGTTTGTCCTAGATATGTTTTTGCAAGTGTGAGCAAAATGAGTGCTCATGAAAGCCTACAGTTGCCTGTCTGTGGGGTCTGTTGTTTTGTATATTCATGAAGCACTTGCCTCTCCTGCTGGGGAGACAGGTGCCAATGGTCTCAAAGTCTCTTTGTATTTAAAAATGCTAGAATCCCTGTCTTCTCTTACTGGGGAGTTAAATTCTCCCCTAATTATTCTTTGGCTGAGTTAGGGACTTTTACTTGGGCAGTTTCTCCCCTGAGAAGCCTTTTTTTCTGGCTGTATTCCTTTCCCTTGGCTCTATTTTCATAGCCTTTCAACACTTCTGAAAAAGCTTAATCATTTTTTTTTTTTTAAGTATCTGAGCAATTTTGCTCAAATCTTAGCTACAGTTTAACTGATATGGAATAATGATGGTAAAATAGAATCTGGTTGCTCTGAATGCTGGTTTTTTGACCACTCTCCACTGTGAAGCTGTGTCCAACAGAATTTTTGAGGGATTAAATTATATTACTGTCTATTTACTGTGTTACCATTTATTGATTGATTCAGTTCAGTTCAGTTCAGTTGCTCAGTCATGTCCAACTCTTTGCGACCCCATGAATTGCAGCATGCCAGGCCTCCCTGTCCATCACCAACTCCCTGAGTTCACTCAGACTCACGTCCATCGAGTCAGTGATGCCATCCAGCCATCTCATCCTCTGTCGTCCCCTTCTCCTCCTGCCCCCAATCCCTCCCAGCATCAGAGTCTTTTCCAATGAGTCAACTCTTCACATGAGGTGGCCAAAGTACTGGAGTTTCAGCTTGAGCATCATTCCTTCCAAAGAAATCCCAGGGCTGATCTCCTTCAGAATGGACTGGTTGGATCTCCTTGCAGTCCAAGGGACTCTCAAGAGTCTTCTCCAACACCACAGTTCAAAAGCATCAATTCATCAGCGCTCAGCTTTCTTCACAGTCCAACTCTCACATCCATACATGACCACTGGAAAAACCAAAGCCTTGACTAGACGGACCTTTGTTGGCAAAGTAATGTCTCTGCTTTTGAATATGCTATCTAGGTTGGTCATAACTTTCCTTCCAAGGAGTAAGCGTCTTTTAATTTCATGGCTGCAGTCACCATCTGCAGTGATTTTGGAGCCCCAAAAAATAAAGTCTGACACTGTTTCCACTGTTTCCCCATCTATTTGCCATGAAGTGATGGGACCGGATGCCATGATCTTCATTTTCTGAATGTTGAGCTTTAAGCCAACATTTTCACTCTCCTCTTTCACTTTCATCAAGAGGCTTTTTAGTTCCTCTTCACTTTCTGCCATAAGGGTGGTGTCATCTGCATATCTGAGGTTATGGATATTTCTCCCGGCAATCTTGATTCCAGCTTGTGCTTCTTCCAGTCCAGCATTTCTCATGATGTACTCTGCATATAAGTTAACTAAGCAGGGTGACAATATACAGCCCTGACGTACTCCTTTTCCTATTTGGAACCAGTCTGTTGTTCCATGTCCAGTTCTAACTGTTACTTCCTGACCTGCATACAGATTTCTCAAGAGGCAGGTCATGTGGTCTGGTATTCCCATCTCATCCAGAATTTTCAACAGTTTATTGTGATCCAAACAGTCAAAGGCTTTGGCATAGTCAATAAAGCAGAAATAGATGTTTTTCTGAAACTCTCTTGCTTTTTCCATGATCCAGCAGATGTTGGCAATTTGATCTCTGGTTCCTCTGCCTTTTTTTAAAACCAGCTTGAACATCAGGAAATTCACATATTGCTGAAGTCTGGCTTGGAGGATTTTGAGCATTACTTTACTAGCATATGAGATGAGTGCAATTGTGCAGTAGTTTAAGCATTCTTTGGCATTGCCTTTCATTGGAATTGGAATGAAAACTGACCTTTTCCAGTCCGGTGGCCACTGCTGAGTTTTCCAAAATTGCTGGCATATTGAGTGCAGCACTTTCACAGCATCATCTTTCAGGATTTGGAATAGCTCAACTGGAATTCCATCACCTCTACTAGCTTTGTTCATAGTGATGCTTTCTAAGGCCCACTTGACTTCACATTCCAGGATGTCTGGCTCTAGGTCAGTGAGCACATCATCGTGATTATCTGAGTTGTAAAGATCTTTTTTGTACAGTTCTTCTCTGTATTCTTGCCACCTCTTCTTAATATCTTCTGCTTCTGTTAGGTCCATACCATTTCTGTCCTTTATCGAGCCATCTTTGCATGAAATGTTCCCTTGGTATCTCTAATTTTCTTGAAGAGATCGCTAGTCTTTCCCAGCCTGTTGTTTTCCTCTATTTCTTTGCATTGGTCGCTGAGGAAGGCTTTCTGGTCTCTTCTTGCTATTCTTTGGAACTCTGCATTCAGATCCTTCTATCTTTCCTTTTCTCCTTTGCTTTTTGCTTCTCTTCTTTTCACAACTATTTGTAAGGCCTTCCCAGACAGCCATTTTGCTTTTTTGCATTTCTTTTCCATGGGGATGGTCTTGATCCCTGTCTCCTGTACAATGTCATGAACCTCATTCCATAGTTCACCAGGCACTCTATCTATCAGACCTAGGCTCTTAAATCTATTTCTCACTTCCACTGTATAATCATAAGGGATTTGATTTAGATCATACCTGAATGGTCTAGTGGTTTTCCCTACTTGCTTCAATTTCAGTCTGAATTTGGTAATAAGGAGTTCACGATCTGAACCACAGTTAGCTCCCGGTCTTGTTTTTGCTGAGTGTATAGAGCTTCTCCATCTTTGGCTGCAAAGAACATAATCAATCTGATTTCGGTGTTGACCATCTGGTGATGTCCATGTATAGAGTCTTCTCTTGTTTTGTTGGAAGAGGGTGTTTGCTATGGCCAGTACAGTTTCTTGGCAAAACTCTATTAGTTCTTTGCCCTGCTTCATTCCGTATTCCAAGGCCAAATTTGCCTGTTACTCCAGGTGTTTCTTGACTTCCTACTTTTGCATTCCAGTCCCCTATAATGAAAAGGACATCTGTTTTGGGTGTTAGTTCTAAAAGGTCTTGTGGGTCTTCATAGAACCATTCAACTTCAGTTTCTTCAGTGTTTCTGGTTGGGGCATAGACTTGGATTACTGTGATATTGAATGGTTTGCCTTGGACACAAACAGAGATTATTCTGTCATTTTTGAGATTGCATCCAAGGACTGCATTTTGGACTCTTTTGTTGACCATGATGGCTACTCCATTTCTTCTGAGGGATTCCTGACTGCAGTAGTAGATATAATGGTCATCTGAGTTAAATTCACCCCTTCCAGTCCATTTTTCTTCGCTGATTCCTAGAATGTGGACATTCACTCTTGCCATCTCTTGTTTGACCACTTCCAATTTGCCTTGATTCATGGACCTGACATCTAGGTTCCTATGCAATATTGCTCTTTACAGCATCGGACCTTGATTCTATCACCAGTCACATCCACAGCTGGGTATTCTTTTTGTTTTGGCTCCATCTCTTCATTCTTTCTGGAGTTATTTGTCCACTGATCTCCAGTAGCATATTGGGCACCTACTGACCCAGGGAGTTCCTCTTTCAGTATCCTATCATTTTGCCTTTTCATACTGTTCATGGGGTTCTCAAGGCAAGAATATTGAAGTGGTTTGCCATTCCCTTCTCCAGTGGACCACATTCTGTCAGATCTCTCCACCATGACCCACCCATCTTGGGTTGACCCACAGGCATGGCTTAGTTTCATTGAGTTAGACAAGGCCGTGGTCCTAGTGTGATCAGATTGCCTAGTTTCCTGTGAGTATGGTTTCAGTGTGTCTGCCCTCTGATGCCCTCTTGCAACACCTACCTTCTTACTTGGGCTTCTCTTACCTTGGGCATGGGGTATCTCTTCATGGCTGCTCCAGCAAAGTGCAGCCACTGCTCCTTACCTTGGACGAGAAGTATCTCCTCACTGCCGCCCTTCCTGACCTTCAACGTGGGATAGCTCCTCTAGGCCCTCCTGAACCCGCGCAGCCATGGCTCCCTGGATGTGGGGTTGCTCCTCCCAGCCGCCACCCCTGGCCTCGGACTTGGGTAGTTCTTCTCAGCCGTTCCTGCACCGTCACAGCCTGGCACTCTTGGCCACTGCCCCTGACCTTGGACTTTGGTTAACTCCTCTTGGCCGCTGCCCTTCGGCATGGGGTCCTCCCAGCTTCTGCCCCTGACCTTGGATGTGGGGTAGCTCCTCTCGGCCGCACCTAAGTGCACCGGTGGCAGCCATATACATAAAATTTTGGATAATTGCATTTTATCATATACTTGTCATATAAATCTATGCAGTTCTTACTGTAATTTTTATTCACATATCATAGATGAGGAAATTGAGGTTTAAGGAGTAAAAGATGACTTATACCATAGGCAGTGCTCAGTCTGGCACCCAAAACCAAGCAATAGATTCATAGCATGTACTTCTAGCAATATGCTCTTTCCCATTCAAATAAAATGTTTGGAAACTCCAGTACGGGAAAATGTTATAATTAGTGGATTAGTTTCTTTATTTGTTCTTACTGTTTTTTGTTGTTTTTTTTTTAATGAGCTATTTGGGAAACCTCAGCACACTCAAATTGCCTTGATAAACAAAGCTAACAGACAATTGTCTTGTTTGTCCATTTACTTCTCTTTTTCCATCTTTTTCTTTCCAGAAGGAAATGACTAGTACACCAGTTTTTGAGATTTCTTATTTTTGTTCAGTTTATAATGTTAAGTTTTCTTTCCTACTAGTACTATAAGCTTGAGATATATTTTGATTGAAGCATATTTGATTTGCAATATTGTGAAAGTGATGTTTTTATTTTAACATAAATTTATGATAATAAAGTAGCAGTCATCACATGGACTTTTTTCACCTTAAGGAACAGGAAAATTTTGAGACTTGGGAAATTCGGCAACATTTAGCAATTTATCATAGGACACTCCAGAGTGTTGTTTGGATTTATAAGTTTGTTTATTGTAAAATAGAGTAACTGTTCTTACCAGTCATCTCCCTGTCCTTGAGCATTCATCTAGCAATCTATTAAAATGATTTATAATGAACAATTGATAATTTACTATAGCACATCCTCAGGGAAATTTGAATTTAAAAGTAAGACTGTGAAGTGAGAGGAAATTTTTACCTTAAAGAAATGCATTTCAAGTGATATTTGTATTAGAGTTTCCCAGATAAACAAAACCAATTGAAATATATATATATACACACATATATGCATGCATATATATGTACATGTATATTTATATATAATAGATTTATTATATGAAATTGGTTCACATGATTATAGAGGCTGAAAAGTTCAGACCCAGGAGAATCTAAGGGGTCCATTTGATTTCAAGGGCAGGATAAGACTGATGTTTCACCTTAAGTGTAGCTATGTAAAGACAGGGAAAAAAAAAAAAAAAACGTTATTCAAACCTTATTTTCTATTCAGTCCATCAGTAGATTGAAGGAGGCCCACCCAGGTTAGGAAGAACAATCTGCTTTACTCATTGTGTGAACTCAGATGCTAATCTCATCCCAGAAAACCCTCACAGACACACCCAGAAATAATATTTAACCAGATATTTGGGTGCCCTGTTGCCCAGTAAACTTGACACATGAAATTACTCCTTCACAATATTTTAAGTCAAAGTATGACCACTGATCATTTTTATGCATTTACTATGCCACCTTTTGGGCTTCCTTGGTGGCTCAGAGGTTAAAGCGTCTGCCTGCAATGAGGGAGACCTGGGTTCAATCCCTGGGTCAGGAAGATCCCCTGGAGAAGGAAATGGCAACCCACTCCAGTATTCTTGCCTGGAGAATCCCATGGATGGAGGAGCCTGGTGGGCTACAGTCCACAGGGTTGCAAAGAGTCGGGCACAACTGAGCAACTTCCCTTCACTTCATGCCACCTTTTAATCCTTACCTCAACCTTATAAAACCAATGTTTATCCTCATTTCACTTAAAAAAATAAAACAAAGGAATACACAAAATCACTGTAGCTCAGAGAGGCTAACTAAGTTGTCCTGTATGATAGAGCTGGTAAATAGGGCAACATGATCATCTCCACCTATTTTTTAACCTAAAAACTAAAATAGCCAGCAGAATGGGTTTCTTCAGGAGCATCAAAAGAGTCCAGTTCAGGACATGCAACTGTGGTGAATTACATGCAAGTCTAGTAAAGCAAAGAAGGGGAAGCTCTTTTGTAGAGCAAAAAGGGAAAAGTGAAAGAGGCTATTATAAGCAAAGTCTATTGGAGTAAACTGGGAATTTGAAGGATAGTGACTTTTCATTGGCGGAGTGTGAAAATCTCTCCTTGTCTGAGCAATTTCCAGACAAAAACAAAACAAAACAAAACAAAAAACCTTTCTTCCTCCTACTGGTGATATAGTGAAGTCATGTCACTTCCTGTCAGAAATACAGGTGCATCTCTTCCTATCGGGTTCTGTGTTGATGTCCAGTGGTCTGTGAATGAAAACTCCCACTTAAAGCCTCCTGACTGCATGTTAGTGAATTTTTTCTTTATAAATTTCCACACAGGAAGATTGAACACCCTAATGGAGGAGAATCTAAAGAGACCAAAGATAGTCAGCTACAAGTGCCACTTATTCTACATACACACAGGTTGGTAGGAAGTTAGCTAGGATTCCCCCAGCTTTGCTGAGGCTATAATAGTTCCTTCCTTTTTGGGGTGGGCATTTAACTGATTTATTAAACAAAGTGTTAAAGTGTTTCCTGAGCATTAATTCCTGCTGAAAATTAAGTTTCTATCAGTGACTCAGATAATCTTCAGGTCCAGTTCTTGAACATAATTAGAACCTGCTGCTGCTAAGTCGCTTCAGTCATGTCTGACTCTGTGCGACCCCATAGATGCAGCCCACCATGCTCCCCCGTCCCTGGGATTCTCCAGGCAAGAATACTGGAGTGGGTTGCCATTTCCTTCTCCAATGCATGAAAGTGAAAAGGGAAAGTGAAGTCGCTCAGTAGTGTCCAACTCCTACTTTTCTATTACTCTCATTAGGGACATCTCAGGCACAAGGGAAATAAGGTGGCCTTTATTTTGATAGAGGGTGGCCTCTTTTATAGAACATCCACTTAGTAAGTGCTAGGAACTCTTAATTAAATGTATTTCACAAAAAGCAAAACCTTTTCTTCTTTGATCAGGGTTTGCTATCTGGCCACTGTTTTGGGCATAAGATGGATAAAAGACAAAACATTGATAATTTAAAATATTATTGTTCAAGGAATTTTTATGACCTTAACCAGACAACAGAGGGTATTAGAGGAAAACTGTCCTCTACCTGAGAAGTTTACCTAGATAGAAGCTTCAAACTATGAGAACAAACACATCTTTGCATTGTTTATTGGACGATAATTTTTAAACAAATTTCCATTAATTTCTCAAGAGACTCTTTGTAGCTATCAAAATGAGCATCCCCCTTGTCCTGGAGATATACAATCACATGACGATAAGTTCCTTTATTTCACTCTCACAGAAAGGTGAGGTGAGAGAGGAATACAGTGTGCCCATGTCTCTGTCCATGTGCCCTGCATTTTGTGTCACTTGGTTGTTTTAGAGGATGAGTTTTTAAATAGACACAGAAATTGCAAATGTCATCTCAGCCACTTTTTAATTGGGGGTCATGGGGATTATACAACCATGAGGACTTCTAGCATAAAATGCCACCTTCAGTGCAGTTGCGAGTCAGAATCTCAGACTGCTAGTTTGAACATTGAGTCAAATTTAGGACGTTTCTCCCTGACGGATTTAATGTCCATTAGGAGCTGGGGAAAGCCTCTGACAAGCCTCAAGATTAACTGTGTTCTAAGGGAAACGAGTGAAAAACATCTCAACAGAGGAGTATTTAACAAGTTGAATCACATAAATTTGTCATTGAACTTTACTCTACATGTACATGAAATTAAGCAAGGCTTTTTAACACCATTTTGAATTATGTACTCTGCACATAAGGTAGATATCTACATCAACTGATCCTTGTTTGTTAGTCGATCATGGAAGACAAGGATGGATTATATTTCCATGTCGGTCTGCTTCTAGTTCAGTGTTTAGGGTGAAGTATTCTCAGGCATCCTGAGAAGGCAATGGCAACCCACTCCAGTACTCTTGCCTGGAAAATCCCATGGGTGGAGGACCCTGGTAGGCTGCAGTCGCTGGGGTTGCGAAGAGTTGGACGTGACTGAGAGACTTCACTTTCACTTTTCACTTCCATGCATTGGAGGAGGAAATGGCAACCCACTCCAGTGTTCTTGCCTGGAGAATCCCAGGGAACAGGGAGCCTGATGGGCTGCCGTCTATGGGGTCACACAGAGTCGGACACGACTGAAGTGACTTTGCAGCAGCAGCAGCAGCAGCATTCTCAGGCATCACATTAAAAAAGGAATTCTAAGAGTAATCTCCCATTGAGATATAATTGGTTCTATTGGCAACACCAGAGAAGGCAATGGCATCCCACTCCAGTACTCTTCCCTGGAAAATCCCATGGGCGGAGGACCTTGGTAGGCTGCAGTCCATGGGGTTGCGAAGAGTCAGACACGACTGAGAGACTTCCCTTTCACTTTTCACTTTCATGCATTGTAGAAGGAAATGGCAACCCACTCCAGTGTTCTTGCCTGGAGAATCCCAGGGAACAGGGAGCCTGATGGGCTGCCGTCTGTGGGGTCCCACAGAGTCGGACACGACTGAAGTGATTTAGCAGCAGCAGCAGCAGCATTGACAACACTCTGGATTGCATTGATTTTTTTACTTCATAACCAGAAAACTTTTAACATACTTTCTTTTTTCATTTTCCTAACTTAGCAATTCTATGTGGAGTTTTGAAATAATCTCTAATGAAAATCTATATTATTTAAATTTAGTCATGTGTATCTAAGTTGTAATGTTGAATTAAACTTGGACATCAGTCATCCAAAATGATAACCTAAAATTTCCTGCATTAGCTAAAGTCATCCTCATAAAAGTTCTAAATATCAACTAATCATCCTTATTTTACACATGATGAAATGAACCTTCACAGGGTTAAGTAACTTATATGCAGAAGCATAGTTAATAAATAGCCTGTATGAAAGCAAACCTTCTTCTGACTGGATCCTATACATTATGCACCATAATATAGTTGTTAGTGGCAAAGAACAGACTCTTATCAACTAACACTGATTGTATTTCCTGACACACCACCCTGTGTATTTCTTCAGTCATTACAAACATCTGAGACCTAGCCCCTCTTCCTGAATATAAGTTTCTTATGTGCAAGCACCATAGTACATGAATCTTGGATAGCCTCCTTAAACATGAGTTAAGCTCTCAAACACGTGAAGCCTAGCCAGGCCCATGATTGATTTCAGCCTTCAACCCCCATCAGAGACAAACTGCAGCTATATTGTTTCTTCTCATTTTAAGATTGGCCTTCCAAAGATAACATATGTACAGTTTTGTGTTTCTGATCAACTGGCAATGATGGGAATCTCCATAACAAGTGTATTCTGAAGGCACTGCCACTGTTAGAAGCAGAAAATGTAATTATATGGCCACTGGTTTGTTCTGGTAATTTGCATCACTTGTGGTGATTTGATTATCAGAAAAGGAGATTCCTCCCCACTGACATCTCTGTATTTTGCCCACCCTCAGTCCACCTGCAGAGATCACTGGGTGGTTTAAAAACCTGGATCTTCTATTTCCACATACAAAGCCTAGTTTATTGTCTCTGTTAAAGAAGACTCTTAAAACAGCACTTTATCATTAGTAGTCAAATGAAACGAGAGCATCCTTTATTCTCTCTGGTCACCCCATGCTCCCTCCCAACAAAGTGAGTTTAAAAAAGAATGTTCAGATCATGCTGTTTCATCTGTAGGAGGAAAATAAGAATAATTTGGAGGCAGATGTGAATGTCAAACTCCAGGTCTGTCCCAATAGTAGAGACCTGCGTCTAGAAGGAGGCCATTAGGATTAACTACACACTCAACTTTTGCACATGCATGCACGCACACGTCCAGGAGTTCCTTTCATTCCAAGTCATATGAGATTTGCATATATTCTGGAAGCAACCCAGAGAGGGAGCCAGTCCTCAGCTTTCTCTAGCTTGTTACCCTTAGGGCCCCTCCTTTTTTTCATTTTCCCCTGAGCCCCAAGGGAAATAAGATCTTGAGCCAGTTTCTTCTTGAGCTACAAAAGGGATTGATAAGGCTCACTCTGTATGTTCCCATTCAGTGCTAAATTGATCATACTATTTACATAATTGTTTATTCCATACCTGATCAATGAGAATAACAGACTTATGGAAAGCATATTTTTTTTAGTCCATTATGACAGGTCTTTTTCTCACAGAGCTCCCTATACTTTGGCCCTCCACCACCACATGGAAACAAAACAAACCTATTTTTCTTTGGCACCTTATTAAATACCATGCATGAAATCTGGATCTACTTTTTCTATATGCTGGTTTGCCTTATTTTTCAGAGTCTTACACAATACCTGAAAATACAGTTTTAAATCTGGTGGTGGTTCAATCATTTCTCACACTGCTCTATATCCCCCTGACACACAACAGTTTGAATTTCAACAGAAGCCTTCAAAGAGACCATAGACCCCAAATCTTACCACTAAACAGCTGCTGATTTTATCTGTGTCTCTCTAAAAGGAACTCAGGTTATCTGATACAGGTTCCCCTGTACTCCCATTAACCTGGGGCATTAGAATGAGCACTGGTGAGACAGATCATGGTAGGTTAAGACAATGAGCTTTTGAAATTGACAGATTGGTTTTAAATTCTAGCACCAACAATAAATGGGCATTTGGCCTTCGGAAATCACTTTACCATTCTAAACTTAGGTTCTTTACCACCACAGAGCAAGAAACATAGACATGGTTATAATTTATACTTTGCAAAGTTGTATCAAATAACTCATCCAAGGTCTTGGAACAGTAAGGATTTTCAAATTGTAGCTATTGCCATGTCATCACTGATATTATTGTGATGCTAATATTAACCTGGGCTCAGGGGTAAAGAATCTGCCTGCCAATGCAGGACACACGAGTTTGATCCCTGGGTGGGGAAGATCCCCTGGAGAAGGAAATTGCAACCCACTCTTGTATTCTCTCTGGCCAGGGAAATCCCATGGACAGAGGGACATGATGGGCTATAGTCCATGGGGTTGCAAATTGTTAGATATGACTTAATGACTAAACAACAGCAGCTATGTTGACCTAAAATAATTAAAATATTTGTTCATCCAGGATACCCAGTTAGGCCCTGCGTTTAGCCATCCTCTCTGTGACCATGCTGGAGAAGGCAATGGCATCCCACTCCAGTACTCTTGCCTGGAAAATCCCATGGGTGGAGGAGCCTGGTAGGCTGCGGTCCATGGGGTCGCTAAGAGTCGGACACGACTGAAGCGACTTAGCAGCAGCAGCAGCAGCAGCTGTGACCATGCTGGACTTCCATTTCTCCCAGGATGCTGAGATCAAATAGACCTGAAGGCCAGTCTCTGCCTTGTAGAGAGTTGCCTTCTTCAGTCAGCCAGGCTGAGCACAATGAATTGCTAATTGAATTAGATTAGAACATAGATCAAGAAGGCCAGATCTGATTGCTAACTCAGGATCCCTGTAGCTGCAAATGCAGCTGCCTGACTTGCCAGTCCCTGAATATGGAGGGCCTATCTTGTTTTCTTTAAAAAGGAAGTCATTCATAATTGATGAGAACTGAGTATAGCTTTGTCATCTATCCATATTTAACTTAGTTAAATATCTGGTGCCTGAAATAGCTATAGATTTCACCTTTCATTTGGGGGCAAACTAATTTCCTAAGGAGAGGAGGTGGTTTGGGGCTGGGGGATTGCACTGAAACAATGAGATGTACCCCCAAGCACTAAGTATTGTGGTCCATCCTGGCTTCCATTCGTCAAAGCAGCTGGATATTGATATCATAAGTACTCAAACCAAGAAAACACACCTTATGAAATGTCTGCAGAAGGGAAACTAGGCAAACCCCAAAGCCTGTGGTTCCTTTCTGGAACCCACTTTCTTTCATCCTCTGAAAAAATTAATGTGTAAGGTTAGGCATTAATGAAGTGGCAGATATTCCTTTAAGGATGAATTTGTATTGTACCCCTCCTCTAGATTCTGGTGATAGGTGGCAATCCTTGGTGTTCTTTGGCTTTAAATGGATTATTCTAACTTCTGCTTCCATCTTCTTATAGTGTTTTCCATGTCTCTGCATCATATTCCCTCTGTGTTTATCTATCCAAGCTTCTTCTTCTTATGAGAGCAAAGTCATATGAAAGTAGGACTTAGTCTCATGGCTTCATCTTAATATGATGAAATCTGTAAAAATCCATTTCCGAATTAGGTCACATTGAGGTAATGTGATTGGGACTTCAATGTATCTTGTCTGGGAGACACAACTCAACATGTAAAAAGGAGTGGTTATGGACTTGGTACACTGAACATGCTCATTAGGATTTCTTAAGACTGAACAAGAGCAATAAAATTTCCCCATAAGACATATTAGAAAGTAAACAGAATCATAATTTAGAGACTGATGGTTGGCAGCAGGATGTGGTGTCAATGCTAAAAGAATGAACTCTAACAGATAATCTGACTGCATAGATCCTCAAGATGAGGTTGATTGGAAATATTTCAGATGTAGATTTATCATAGCTATATGATGTATATTATATATATATATATCATATGTGATATACAAATATATATATTATATATGATATACATATATATATCATATATGATATATATGTCCTTTTTATTAATAAAGGACAGAAATGGTATGGACCTAAAAGAAGAAGATATTAAGAAGAGGTGGCAAGAATACACAGAAGAACTATACAAAAAAGATCTTCACAACCCAGATAATCACAAAGGTATGATCATTCACCTAGAGCTAGACATTCCAGAATGCTAAGTCAAGTGGGCCTTAGGAAGCATCACTATGAACAAAGCTAGTGAAGGTGATGGAATTCCAGTTGAGCTGTTTCAAAGCCTAAAATATGATGCTGTGAAAGTGTTGCATTCAATATGCCAGCAAATTTAGAAAACTCAGCAGTGGCCACAGGACTGGGAAAGGTCAATTTTAATTCGAATCCCAAAGAAAGGCAATGCCAAAGAATGCTCAGACTACAGCCCAATTGCATTCATATTACACGCTAGTAAAGTAATGCTCAAATTTCTCCAAGCCAGGCTTCAACAGTACCTCAATTGTGATGTTGACGCTGGATTTAGAAAAAGCAGAGGAATCAGAAATCAAATTGCCAACATCCATTGGATGATTGAAAAAGCAAGACAGTTCCAGAAAAACATCTGCTTTACTGGCTATGCCAAAGCCTTTGACTGCATGGATCACAACAAACTATGGAAAATTCTTAAAGAGACAGTAATACCAGACCACATGACCTGCCTCTTGAGAAATTGGTATACAGTTCAGGAAGCAACAGTTAGAGCTGAACATGGAACAACACACTGGTTCCAAATAGGGAAAGGAGTAGATTAAGGCTGTATATTGTCACCCTGCTTATTTAACTTATATGCAGAGTACATCATGAGAAACACTGGGCTGGAAGAAGCACAAACTGGAATCAAGATTGCCGGGAGAAATATCAGTAACCTCAGATATTCACATGACACCACCTTTATGGCAGAAAGTGAAGAAGAACTAAAGAGCCGCTTGATGAAAGTGAAAGAGGAGAGTGAAAAAAGTGGCTTAAAATTCAACATGCAGACAAGGAAGATCATGGCATCTGGTCCCATCACTTCATGGCAAATAGATGGGGAAATATTGGAAACAGTGACAGAATTTATTTTGGGGGGGGCGCTCCAAAATCACTGCAGATCTTGACTTCAGCCATGAAATTAAAAGACACTTGCTCCTAAAAAGGAAAGTTATGTCCAACCTAGACAGCATATTAAAAAGCAGAGAAATTACTTTGCCAACAAAGTTCTGTCCAGTCAAAGCTATGGTTTTTCCAGTAGTCATGTGTGGATGTGAGAGTTGGACTATAAAGAAAGCTGAGCGCCAAAGAATTGATGCTTTTGAACTGTGGTGTTGGAGAAGACTCTTGAGAGTCCCTTGGACTGCAAGGAGATACAACCAGTCCATCTTAAAGGAAATCAGTCCAATATTCATTGGAAGGACTGATGCTGACGGTGAAACTCCAATATTTGGCCACCTGATGCAAAGAACTGACTCATTTGAAAAGACCCTAATGCTGGGAAAGATTGAAGGCAGGAGGAGAAGGGGACGACAGAGGATGAGATGGTTGGATGGCATCACCAACTCAATGGACATGAGTTTCAACAAGCTGCAGGAGTTGGTGATGGACAGGGATGCCTGGTGTGCTGCAGTCCATGGGTCACAGAGAGTCATACACGACTGAGTGACTGAACTGAACTGAACTGAACCCCTTCATTTCTTCAGAGCATAACAGTTAACAGACATGTCTGTGTTTCCCCCAATCTGTCTGTCTCTAACCTATTCCACGTGATTGGAGTGACAACTGTTGAGTTTTCTAATCACATTTTTGTTGTTGTTGTTGTTTTACACTGACATAGAGTAAACTGGAATAATGCTCTTATTTTTCAAAAAGTTGATAACTACTCTTTTTCTGTGTGAATTCTCCCTTCATCAAGTCTCCTAAATTTTTCTTTATCTCTTTACAATTATCAGGATTCATTTATGTTTTTACTTATTTTGCAGCATGCACAAGCTCAATCGTTTTTTGAGCAGGGACATATTCTCTGTCTTTATTGGCTCTTATTTAAGCCTTTTTAATAATTTATTTTTAATTGGAGGATAATTGTGTTACAATATTGTTTGGGCTTCTGTCATACAATGATGTGAATCATTGGCTGTTAATTTATTCATGTCAAAGGACAGGACTGTGGGCCTTACCCACCTGCCATTCAGGAAAACTCCTGGGCACACAGAGAGATGGCATTGTGGAAAAGGAGGAGGGCCTTCTAAGGCCCAAAAGAAGTACCACTCCCATGGAGCTTTCCTCTTCCATGTTGCCAGCCAAACAATTGTTTCCTGCAGTCACTCATCATATTTTGTTACTTGGATCTTTTTTTTTTTTAATATAGTTTCATTTCACCTTAAGTGCATAATTATTTCTAATTCTTTTCACAAAAGTAAGATCTTTCAAAACTTGAATCATATATTATACTTTTGCTGTCTATAATCTACATTCTAGCACAATGCCAGGCATTGTTTTGTTTGTTTTTGGTAAGTGCATATGCTGAAGTGCATTGGGATATTTTCTTTTAAGTAATAGAATTTAGTAATTTCATGCCATTGTAGAAAATTCAGGACATATGGAAGCCTAAGGATGATTTAAAACAAAAAAATACTAGTACCACCATAAATCAACCTACTTTAATTTTTGTTACTTTTAAAATTCACTTGGAATAAACATGGTTGGCTATCATGAATCTGTTTGTGATTTACTACCTTTTATAATGTTAGTATTATGTAAACACCTCTCCCATGAAATTGCAAACACAAAATGTAACTAATTTAACAGCTGCCGTATTATTCCCTATACAAATACAAAAAATAATTACATATGGTTTACAGTATTTTAGTATAAATAAATACCTAAATATAATAAGAATTTAAGTATATAATAAATATGAAAGTATATATTAAATACTCAAATATAAATAATTTAATATAAATATATTAATACATATTTACTGTGAATAAAAATCTAAGTAAATTACATTTATGTAATATAATCAAATATAATATTATGGTGAACATCTTTGTGTATAACATTCTCAAGTTGATTTTAAAAACTCCTGAGAATATATTTTCATAAACAGAATTACTGAGTTAAGGCTTATTGTATAGTAATACTTGTTTTATTAAACATTAATAGCTACTTATTTTCCCAAACACAGAGTAAGAGTTTTTATCATCAGCTTTGAATATGTGTGTAGTATAGTATATATATATATATATATATATATATATATATACACACACACACACCATCTTTGTATCTAAATAAATATTTGAAAATTAGAGGACATAAAAAAGAATTAAAAAGTTAGCACTGTAATCAAGTCTGCTGTATACAGTTTGCAGCATACTGAGCATAGGAAGGTGTGGTGAACAGATGAGTGCCTAAACTCCAGGCTTTGTTCCATCAGCCAAGCTGAATACCTGAGGCTATAACTGCTCAAGATCTTTCTTTAGTAATAGATATCATCTGTTCAACGAGCTGTGTACTCATCTGCAAAGAGTGCCTTTCTCTGCTTAACACAAGGTTGCCTGTGAGCCAGCTGTGGGGTTATTGGACTCTTCAGAGGAAGAGGGTACAACCTCAGTCCTTTGTCTCTCTCCAGATGTTGCTTTCTTGAAGTAGCAGTATCATCCCGTGGAGCTAAGGTATAGCCAGATGTGGGGAAGAGCACCATCTCTCTGGGATTTGTCAAAGATAAATGCAGCCAGTCATTAGTAAAAGCAGTGAAAACAGATTTGATTCAGTAACTGCTGACAGTCGGGGGAAGGGCTGAACTGCAAACTGTTGTGTGCACAGGTGATTGGGCATTTTAGAGGGAGAACTTGGGAGTGGGAAGGGGAAGTTGTAGGGGCTCAAGCAGAGATAGGAAAGTGAAAAAGTATGAAAAGTGGGAAGGGGGTTCGGGCCATGTGAAGCCCATGTAGGTTTGCTTAATAGCACTTATCACAGTTAGACTCTATCTTCCTACAGACATTAAGAGGCAGGGGCCTGGTGGAAGAAACAGTAAATTCCTTTGGCAGTCTTGAGTTTTCTCAGGCATCAACTTTACAAGGGGCTAGGGTCATCCTCAGAACACACCAGGCCATGAGTTGTTAGAAACTCTGTTAGTGTTCGTAGAAATTTTTGTAGTCCAAGGTTGAGGTCTGGTTGAGAAGAAGGCTCAGAGTAGCCTGACTCAAGTTTGGTCAGGGAAAGAATCTTTATCAGATGCTTGTGTGGCAAGACCTCTGAATATTTTTCACTTGGCAGTCAAAGCTGGACACGCTTATCTTTTCAGCCTCACTGCGCTTTACCTGAGGCTCCTCCTCCAGCTCACACATTCCTGGTAACTTTTCTCACTCTGCTCTCCTTAGTGGCTCCTCTTTGCCCATGTAAGTCTTGCCAACTTTAAAGGCTTAGCTTACCAGCTCTGTCTCCTGTCAGACTTTCTCTGGTCTAATTCTTGATTATCAGTGACATCAACTCGTTTGAATCCATAGCATTTATTTGTTAACAGTCACATAAGGTGACTGTTCTAAGTACAGACTCTGGAGCCATTTGGTTTAGTTTTAAATGTGATCTATAACTTGCTTACAAAGAGATGGTAATAAGATTTCCTAATTTGGGCCACAGTGTCCTCATCAGGAAGATGAGATAACAGTGCATTATACCTTAGAACTCTGATAAGGAGTAACATCGGCTTCCCAGGTGGCCCTAGTGGTAAAGAACCTACCTGCCAATGTAAGAGACATAAGAGATGTGGATTTGATACCTGGTTTTGGGAAGATCCCGTGGAGTAGGATATGGCAACTCACTCAACTATTCTTGCCTGGAGAATACCACAGATAGAGAAGCCTGGTGGGCTACAGTCCATAAGGTCTCAGAGAGTCGGACGCAACTTAAGTGACTTAACACAGCATAGTATAAGGAATAACATCTTAATATTTAATTTAATATACATCTAGAACATAGTGTTTCTGTTTGTTGGTTGATTTTAATATTATATTCCTTTTTAAACCAAATGATTCTTCATGTTTTTAAAGGAGAAAATGTATCCTAAATATTTGGGTTTTAGTCTTGGAGATTACTTGTACAAGAAAGACACTAAATATTTGTTGGTTAAGTGAATAAATACACATTAGCTTTTAGTGGTTGATATAAGCCCCAAATTTGACATAGTCCTTTCTTTCCTTTTTTTTTTTTTTTTTTTGGCTACCCATTATTTCTAGAGCACATGCTATCTTTCAGATATTAGGAATGCAAAGAGGATCATGGTCCTGGTCCCAGGAACCCACATCAACAGGCGCATGAATGAATGTGGTGAGAAAAACACTAGGAGGAAGATGCATACACAGAGAAGGCTGGGAGCCCAAAGGAAGGACACCTTCCTGCTACATAAACCTGGAGAAAGTTTACACAAAACCAGAGGCAAGCTCACGTTCTGACCAGGAAAGTATCTACTAATAACAAAGAAGAGATGAAAGGTGAAACTGGAGGATATAAAAGTTTTTATAAAGCCTTAGCAATAACCACCATCTTAGATGGTGCCAAGTGAGAACTGATCATGTCTTACGGTGCAAAAGAGTCTCAGGTTTACTCAGCTCACTATAGTTCTAGTCTTCTCTTATATATGTGCAAACACACAAAAAGGAAACATATCAAAAATGACAAAAAAATATTTTGTATATAGTTAAGTATGCTTGGCATACTACCCTAATGAAAGAAAAGTGTGACGCTACATTCATGACGTTGTTAGATAAGTTGTGCTTGATACCAGTTTAGGGGAGAGTCAAGCCCTGAATAAGTATTGTATCATTACAGGATCATATTAAGGAAAGGCAATTTAATTGCAATTAGTGTTGTAATAATTTATTTATGAAATGCTCGAGTGTGCATTTATCACCTATCATTCACTTCCAGTCTGGTACTACGTGTGCCCCATTAAATTACAAAATACAAGCTTATTAACCTGCAATTCTGCTGCAATCATGGTATTAGATTGCATTCTGTTCCTCTGTAGTACAGCATCGTTAACTCTTTTTGGGTCATTTATCTGTAGCTATTTAATTCCTCTGTGGTCATCTAAAGATTCTTATCACTGCCAATTAAGCAGGTGTGACCTGTGCTGAAAGCAGTTGGCTTTCCCTGATGATCTGGTGGGAATCCAAAACTGAGTCAGACTACTTCTGTTCTCACTAGTTTTTCATGCTCGCCTTCTGTAAATAGTGATTTAGGACACATGAAGCATGTTGTCTTGCTCTAGATCAGCAACAGTTTGAGGGTCTTTACAGAGGGCACTTGAGAAAGTATACTGTGAGTAGGCTTTGAAAACAAAATTGTGAAGCTGAGATACCAGTTAGCCATCTGTTTATCTTTCTGACGCACTGGTTTTAAGAGGGGAGAATTTGACATAAATCCATTTTCACAAGACTGAATGACTAAGAATAGGGAGTGGAATAGAAATACTGTTTATTGAGTTATTTTCATGTTGCTGTGAGGAATGTTGAGTTTGGATTTTTTATATTCATGTTCCTAGGCAAAGTCCCCAAAGATACTGTACTGAATTTTGCAAATTAGCTGAAGTACAGAGTTTGCTCAAGATAGTTGAGCTGGGATTTAAATCCAGATCTACTGGGCTCCAAAGCTCTTTGGGATATCCCGCACTCCAGGTGTCCCTGTAGCATCTCTATATAGAGAGCTGACTCTTGGTTTTACAGAAACTGATTACACTGTCTGAGGATTAAGTTTCTTGCCTTTATCTTCCTCCTTTCTTAATGGTCTATTATTAATCACTCATTGATTGCTAAAGTCATCCACATAGAGGATAATCAGGAGGTAGATGAAGAAATAAAATTATGAATAAATTCAACCATTGATAACTCTTGGGAAATGCGTGTGTGTTCTAAATAGTTAAAGTGACATCAGAGATTAAACAGTGTGCTGACATTTAAGTATTTGAATTCTGTGTGGGTTTCACAGCCCAGTTTGTCTGAACCTTGCCTCTTTGCTTTATCCATCTTGATTAGAACAATACATAGTGTACATGTTTCCAGCAGAGAGTGAGCCTGGCTATGATGCTTTTACAGACTTTGATTTTATGTTTTTGTAAATGGGGAAAAGGTATGCTGGGTCAATGCTATGTCAAATAGACCCATCATTTGATCTATTAACGATTGGTTAGGATTCAACAAAACAGCACCACATCTGTCAGTAATGAGAGTTTATTGTCCTCTGCGGACGTTAGAAATAAATAATTCATTATTTAAGTCCATGAGTGTGCTGTTGCATTGTTTTTTGTTTGTTTACATTTTTTTTTCTAATTTTGGTTTAGAATACAGGAAAGCATTTTTTTATCATTCTTTAATATGACAGACTGCAGCAGTTTTAAGGCTATATTATGATTGCAGTGTGGTTGAATATAGAAAGCATTAAAGGAAATAACAAAATACCTCTTCATGTTCTACATACATCTTTTGCCTGCACAGCACCGCAGCTTGAAGATGGAGAGTGTACAGGAGCACTGGGTTTATGCAGTTAATGTTTATTTAGAGTTAAGAGATACTGTAAAGACACATGCTGTCTGTGCATTCTGAATTCCAGGGATGAATTCAGCTAGTTTACAGAAAATAGTCACTCTTGGAGGCTGAGTGATGGCCAGATGACAGAGTGCCTGAGCCCTTTGTATACTGGGTGGGCCGAAATTTCATTGAGTTTTTACTAGAACATTGTACAGAAAAATTCAAACAAACTTTGTGTCCAACCCAAGTAAAACTATTAGTTAAGTTCAGTTGCTTGGTGGTGTTTGCTTCTTTGTGACCCCATGGACTGCAGCATGCCAGGGCTCCCAGTCCATCACCAACTCTTGGAGTTTACTCAAACTTATGTCCATTGAGTCAGTGATGCCATCCAACCATCTCATCCACTGTTGTCCCCTTCTCCTCATGCCTTCAACCTTTCCCAGCATCATGGACTTTTCCAGTGAGTCAGTTCTTCGCATCAGGTGGTCAGATATTGGAGTTTCACCTTCAGCATCAGTCCTTCCAATGAATATACAGGACTGATTTCCTTTAAGATGGACTGTTTGGATCTCCTTGCAGTCCAAGGGACTCTCAAGAGTCTTCTCCAACACCACAGTTCAAAAGCATCAATTCTTCACCACTCAGCTTTCTTCACAGTCCAACTCTCACATCCATACATGACTACTGGAAAAACCATAGCTTTGACTAGACAGATCTTTGTTGGCAAAGTAATGTCTCTGCTTTGGAATATGCTATCTAGGTTGGTCATAACTTTCCTTCCAAGGAGTAAGCGTCTTTTAATTTCATGGCTGCAGTCACCATCTGCAGTGATTTTGGAGCCCAGAATATGGTATGGCTTAGCATATTTTAAGCATTTACAACAATGAATGGCATGTAGTAAGTATTCTATATGTATGAACTGTTATCTCTATTATTAGAAGTAGTACTTGAGTTATCCTTCTCCTTCTGCATGGTATGTTCATACCACTGTGTGGCAAGTGTGAAGATAAGCTGATGCGTCAGTCTGATCATGTGTAAAACAGGTTTATTGGGGATAAACCCATGACAACTTTCTCAGAGTAAATAAAATAATTTCATTCCCAATAATAGTAAAAACAATAGTTCCATTTGAAGATTACTAGATATGTACAGGCATTGTTAGTCTTCACATACCAACATGAGAAAGCATAGTTTATAATCCATATGCAGACTTTCAAGTGCCATGTTTTCATCCTTATTGTACAGTTAAGCAAACCCAGCTTCTAATAGGTTAAGTCAATTATCCCTGGTCCCCAGGATACCCTGTAGCTGGTATTCAAACTCAGATGTTTCTGGTTCCAGAACTTGTGCTTTTTCTTTCATATCAAGGTTCTCATCTTAGGAAAGTTCCTCAAAGCAAGTAATATATAAAAATATCCTCTCTTTTCAAGATGTTAAAGGAGAGAGGTTAAAAACTTAGTCTTGGGAGACAGGCTTTTGTCGAAATTTTTCTCTGTTGTTTCCTTATAGTTCAGGAGTGGACCAATTGTAAAACCTTTGAAAGCTTCTGTTTCCTCAAATCTGTAAGCTGCCTCAAGACTTCTTGCCTCATTCTGTCCTCATAAGCATAAAATAATGGACATTTTTATTTCATTTTCATGTTTAGCTTTCACAAAATTAAGTCCACACTTAGTGATTTTTTTTTATTTTATTTTATTTTTAAACTTTACATAGCTGTATTAGTTTTGCCAAATATCAAAATGAATCTGCCACAGGTATACATGTGTTTTTTTTTTAAATAACAATTATTATTTTTGAGATCTTCTAACAAAAGTAAAGAAGTCTGAGGCAATGTTTGTCCCTGTCCGGCTGAAGTACATGTGGGGAATGGTGCCAGTGGAAATGGCACATTTGTATATGTCATATACACAGTAAGAATTCTTAGAAGTTCATTAACTCTTTTTGCTTCATGTAATCTGAAAGATTCAACAATGTTCCTCACATATCTTCCTTATAAAAGCCAAATCTATTCTGGAAAAAAAATCAGTGGATGACCACAAATTCAGCCAAGTAGTAACCTCAGTTCCATCTGTAGTGGTAATGTATTCAATAATATTTTTGCTGCAGCAGATTACCATGAACTCAGTACATGTATGCTAAGGCTGTTCATCTGGAAAACACATCCTTTTTCATACCTGTCAGTAAAGAAACTCAGAAACTGTTCTCCTTCCTGTGAAATGAACAACAGGATTAATTTACAATCTTCCCCAAGGGTTATGTTAACTGCATTGCCTTCTGTTGTAACATAGTCCGAAGAGACCTATGCCAACTGATGGTGCCCAGAACATTGCATTGGTGCACTTTATTGATGACATGCTGTTATCATATTATATGTTCAAGAAATAACAATATATTGAAGAATTTAGCAATGTACATATACTTCAGAAGGAGAAGAATAAACTTCAAAAGATTGAAGGACATTCCACATCTGTGATATTTTTAGTAGCTCAATAATCTGTAGCTTACCAGGATATTGCTCCAAAACAAAGGACACATTATTACTTCTCCCGTCTCCTTCCACAAGTGAAAATGAAAGTCATTCAGTTGTGTCTGACTCTTTGAGACCCCATGGACTGTAAAGTTCTCCAGGCCAGGATATTTGAGTGGCTAGCCTTTCCCTTCTCCAAGGGGTCTTCCCAACCCAGGGATCAAACCCAGGTCTCATGCATTGCAGGTGGATTCTTTACCAGCTGAGCCACAAGGGAAGCCCAAGGATACTAGAGTGGGTAGCCTATCCCTTCTCCAGCAGATCTTCCTGACCCAGGAATTGAACCAGTGTCTCCAGCATTGCAGACAGATTCTTTACCAACTGAGCTATGAGGGAAGCCCCCTTCCACAATGAAAGCATCAAAATACCTCAGGTTTTAGAGACAGCACATTTTGCTCCAAAGGAAACTGTAGCATCCCATACACTGCTGCTGCTGCTGCTAAGTCACTTCAGTCGTGTCCGACTCTGTGCGACCCCATAGACGGCAGTCCACCAGGCTCCCACATCCCTGGGATTCTCCAGGCAAGAACACTGGAGTGGGTTGCCATTTCCTTCTCCAATGCATGAAAGTGAAAAGTGAAAGTATATCGCTCAGTCGTGTCCAACTCTTAGTGACCCCATGGACTGCAGCCTACCAGATTCCTCCATCCATGGGATTTTCCAGGCAAGAGTACTGGAGTGGGGTGCCATTGCCTTCTCCATCTCACACACTAGATGACCCTAAAACTGCAAGCATCGAGGGAGGACCAGACCATGGAAAGCTGCAAAAGAGAGTTAGACTGAAGTTCTAGTAGCCCTGCTGATCGTACCATATGCCCAACTGGGTCTGTGTTATGAGTTATCTTAGTTAGTTAGTTCTGTCACTCAGTCGTGTCTGACTCTTTGCAACACCATGAATCATAGCATGCCAGGACTCCCTGTCCATCACCAACTCCTGGAGTTCACTCAAACCCACGTCCATCGACTCAGTGATGCCATCCAGCCATCTCATCCTCTGTCGTCCGCTTCTCCTCCTGCCCCCAATCCCTCCCAACATCAGGGTCTTTTCCGATGAGTCAACTATTCGCATGAGGTGGCCAAAGTGTGGGAGTTTCAGCTTTAGCATCAGTCCTTCCAATGAACACCCAGGACTGATCTCCTTTAGGATGGACTGGTTGGATCTCCTTGCAGTCCAAGGGACTCTCAAGAGTCTTCTCCAACACCACAGTTCAAAAGCATCAATTCTTCAGCACTCAGCTTTCTTCACAATCCAATTCTTACATCCATACATGACTACTTGAAAAACCATAGCCTTGACTAGATGGACTTTGTTGGCAAAGTAATGTCTCTGCTTTTCCACATGCTATCTAGGTTGGTCATAACTTTCCTTCCAAGGAGTAAGCATCTTTTAATTTCATGACTGCAATCACCATCTGCAGTGATTTTGGAGCCCAAAAAATAAAGGCTGACACTGTTTTTGCTGTTTCCCCATCTATTTCCCATGAAGTGATGGGACCAGATGCCATGATCTTCGTTTTCTGAATGTTGAGTTTTAAGTCAACTTTTTCACTCTCCTCTTTCACTTTCATCAAGAGGCTTTTTAGTTCCTCTTCACTTTCTGCCATAAGGGTGGTGTCATCTGCATATCTGAGGTTATTGATATTTCTCCCAGCAATCTTGATTCCAGTTTGTGCTTCTTCCAGTCCAGTGTTTCTCATGTGTACTCTGCATAGAAGTTAAATAAGCAGGGTGACAATATACAGCCTTGATGTACTCCTTTTCCTATTTGGAACCAGTCTGTTGTTCCATGTGCAGTTCTAACTGTTGCTTCCTGACCTGCATATAGGTTTCTCAAGAGGCAGATCAGGTGGTCTGGTATTCCCATCTCTTTCAGAATTTTCCACAGTTTATTGTGATCCACACAGTCCAAGGCTCTGGCATAGTCAATAAAAGAGAAATTGATATTTTTCTGGAACTCTCTTGCTTTTTCCATGATCCAGTGGATGTTGCCAATTTGATCTCTGGTTCCTCTGCCTTTTCTAAAACCAGCTTGAACATGTGGAAGACTTAAATTTAGAATTCTAGACCAAGGCCATGACAAATGCAATGTAGAATTGTACACTTTTCTGGAAAGAGTGTTACCAGACCTTAGTAAAAATGTAGTATTATGAGATGGGTTCTGCCCTACCCTCTGAACCATATAGAAAGGAAGACTCAGCAGCAATTTATCATTGACAGATTGAAGTGGTATATCCAGGGGATCTGGCCCCAGGAACTGCAGAAGCAAATGTCCCTGACCCCACATCACCCAGCATGATTGCACCAGCATCTCTCCATCAGCTAACACCTGTGTGACCAGCTGAGGAGGAAAAATTCTACTTCTTAAAAATCGGTTTGATGCAGGATACAGGATGCTTGGGGCTGGTGCACTGGGATGACCTAGAGGGATGGTATGGGGAGGGAGGTGGGAGGGGGGTTCAGGATTGGGAACACATGTACACCCGTGGCGGATTCATGTTGATGTATGGCAAAACCAATACAATATTGTAAAGTAATTAGCCTCTAATTAAAATAAATAAATTTAAATTTAAAAAAATAAACACATACACACACACAAAATTGAAATGACCTAATACACATAAAGTGCTTAACACCGAAGCACGCAAATAATAATAGTTCCATAAATGCTACCCATTCAATGTTGTTGTTCATTTCAGCCTGTGAGAGTGGATCTCTCCTCCCACGTTAAAAATAACTTATTTTCTTTTCACATTTTTCCCTCAGTTAATTGTGTTTCATTTCTTCTCTTCACAGTGTCAGAAAACATTGATCAAAGCAGAAACTCTGTTGCACATTGCTTTTGTGTCTGATGAGAGGTTAAGAATAAACCAAGACATTGTCGTGGGCCATGGTCTAGATTATTCAGAAGATCATATATTCCTCCGTCCCTCTCATACTTGACTGATATGACTTAAAGTTGGTCCAATTGTAGGTTCATGAATGAAGGTTCCTTTTTACCTTTAGGTTATTTCTATTAAAAAAAAATGAAAGCATCTGTTAGCATTATAATTAGTGTTATATTTCCTTTTCAAAGCCAGAGAATCGATTTTTGCATGAAAAATGTTGCCTTTATATTCCAATTTGATTTTCTTGTATTTATCTCATAAAAACTGGCTTTTCATGAGATTTTTTACTTCCCACTGAGAGTCTACAACCTGTCATGGGTTTATATTGTGGTTTGTTCAGCACTAATTGGCCCACCAAGGCTTTGAGAAAACTCGAATGGTGTGATTGTTGATCCCAGTGGAGGATAGTTTCCTGAGAGATTTGCAGCTTTACCATTGAGTTAGAGATACTGACACTGAAGAGCACTTTGTAATTTTTGCGTGAAAACTTTGTCAGATAGGTCCTGGGGCTGAAAAATGCTACATTCCCATGGGGCTTCAGGATCCATACTAACCCAGTCCATCAACGGCATTTTCAGTTTGTGTACATGTGGAGCTGTGAGGTCAAGTACAATTTGTTTGTGCATCTCCAAAGAAGCTCGATGAGTGTGTTTGCTTCATTGACTAACATCAGACATTCCCACGGGAATTGGAAAGGCCAGAGGCAGGTGGACTCTGTCCATAGTGGGGAGAAACAGTTGAATACACAGCAGTTGCACTTCTCACAGATTATCTCTTAGGACAGAATGGTGCCACATATACGTCAGCCATTGAAATCCAAACTTCATGGGCTGCTCGAGTGTGACCATCCCTTCTAAAGTGCTAGAGATGCTATTTCTTCACTTTTTTTCTTTTTTTATTGTAAAGCATATCCTGAGACCTTAAATAAGACTAATTTCTTTTCATTGCCTTCGATGTTTTAGGAATTGAACAGTTTTGATATGTTCATTGCTTGTTTTCCCCAAGTCATAACTGCCTGGTACTTCAAAGGGAACAAAACAAAACAATTTCTCTGACTCTATTCTTTAACACTTACCCCTACATATTAGTGTTAACAAGGTAGCAATCTTCAAACACTAACTTATGTCTGGAAGTCTCTTTTTAAAGAAGATGATGGCTGTGTGCATCTGTGTGATGCTACACATTTCTACAGTTTCATGGGGGTGAGGGACATTGCTGCTCTCTAAATGATAAGCGGAGAGAGTCTCTAGATGTGAGTGTCAACAGGCTCTCCGTTCAGACCATCACCTTCAAGATCCTGCCATAAGATCTGTGTCATTCTGCCTCTATCTCAAAAGGTTTCTCACCTCTGAATTTCTTGCCTTAGAACACTCTGCCCCTTCCCCCTTTGTTGGTTCATTGCTAATAATTCTTCTTGTCTTTGCTTCAAAGTTATTTCTTTCAGAAGGCTTCCCAGATAACCCAGATGTGCCATCTGTACATCCTCCCTCAAGACCTCTATGTCTACTATAAATGTCTGCTTAATTGTTTCCATTTCTGGTTGATGAAATTTTTGAAGACAGAATACAGTGTTACATATCTTTGTATCTGCTATGCTCAACACAAGTGCTCAAGATGTAGTAAAACCACACAATGCACCTGTGTTGAATGAATAAATTAACCACTTCTTACTCCAGTTTATGGTAATTTCTGATGGCATAATTTTTGTGGATAAAAAAGAAAAACAGATTTCAGGACTCCAGTGAGGGCACTGAGGAAACCCTTCAAACATAAATGAATGAAACAAGGTGAATTGTGAATACAGTTAACCCTTGATTAACTGCTGCTGCTACTGCTGCTAAGTCGCTTCAGTCATGTCCGACTCTGTGCGACCCCATAGATGGCAACCCACCAGGCTCCCCCGTCCCTGGGATTCTCCAGGCAAGAACAATGGAGTGGGTTGCCACTTCCTTCTCCAATGCATGAAAGTGAAAAGTGAAAGTGAAGTCGCTCAGTCATATCCGACTCTTTGCGACCCCGTGGACTGCAGCCCACCAGGCTCTTCAATCCATGGGATTTCCAGGCAAGAGTACTGGAGTGGGGTGCCATTAACTGGGCTAATTAATTACACAGGAGAGATAATAATAGGAAGAGCAGTATTTGTGATTCAAAGATGTGCAGTCAATATTTGGATGTACCACTCACTGAGAATTCAAATGGGAAAGCAGCCTTTATAGCTGTAGCTCATTTATGAACTGGTTGTGTTAATCATAGATATCATCTAGGATTATGAGTGAGTGAAGTCGCTCAGTCGTGTCTGACTCCTTGCGACTCCATGGACTGTAGCCTAACCAGGTTCTTCCATCCATGGGATTTTCCAGGCAAGAATACTGGAGTGGGTTACCATTTCCTTCTCCAGGAGATCTTCCCGACCCAGGGATTGAACCCAGGTCTCCCACATTGTAGGTAGATGCTTTACCATCTGAGCCACCAGGGAAGATCTAGGATTATAGTTGAGATCAAATGAGAAAATTTAAAGTACTATGTAAGTGGTAGTTATCTTTACTATGACATAATAGGGATTGGTATTTGAAATCTGGTACAATTACTTTAAAGACAAATCACCAACTCAATGGATTTGAGTTTGAGCAAACTCTGAGAGATGGTGAAAGACAGGGAAGCCTGGTGTGCTGCAGTTCATGAGGTTACAAAGAGTCAGACATGACTGAGTGACTGAACAACAAGAAAAGACCCTATATTGTCATGTGCCTTCTTTGAATGTTAATTTATTTTTAACCATGGGAAAAAAAAATGACTATTTGCCATGAAGTGATGGGACTGGAGGCCATGATCTTAACTTTCTGAATGCTGAGTTGTATGCCAAATTTTTCACTCTCCTTTTAACTTTCATCAGGAGGCTCTTTAGTTCTTCTTCACTTTCTGCCATAATGGTGGTGTCATCAGCATATCTGAGGTTACTGATATTTCTCCCTAAATTCTTTGATTCCAGTTTGTGCTTCATCCAGCCCAGCATTTCGCATGATGTACTCTGCATATAAGTTTAATAAGCAGGGTGACGATATACAGTCTTGACATACTCCTTTCCCAATTGGGAACCAGTCCCTTGTTTCATGTATGTTTCTAACTGTTGCTTCTGGACCTGTATACAGATTTCTCAGAGGAGGTCTGGTATTCCCATCTCTTGAAGACTTTTCCAGTTTGTTGTGATTTATACAGTCAAAGGCTTTAACATCAATGAAGCAGAAGTAGTCCCACAATCTGGAGAAAAATTATACCAAAGAATCCCCAGGAAATTTGACTTTGGAGGCCAGTGGGATTTGATGACAGAACTGCCACAGGACTGGGGAAACAGACTCTTGGAGGGCACAGATAAAACTTTGTGTGCAGCAGGACCCAGGAGAAAGGAGCAGTAATCCCGTAAGAGACTGAGCCAGAGTTGTCTGTGAGTGTCCAGGAGCCTCCCACAGAGGCATGGGTCAACAGTCAGAGGCACTGAATACAGCAGTCCTGGGGGCTGTGACTTGCTGGCAGAAGTCCTTTTGAAGGAGGTCACCATTACTGTCATTGCCCCTACCATAGTTTGACCTCAGGCCAAACTGCAGTGAGGGAACATCAGCAGAAAATTGGATTAAAGATTTACTGAGCACAGCCCTGCCCACCAGAGCAAGACCCAGTTTACCCCACAGCCAGTCTCTCCTATCAGGAAGCTTCTACAAGTCTTTTATCCTCATCTATCAGAGGAAAGACAGAATGAAAACCAAAATCACAGAAAACTAATCAAACTGATCACATAATCACAGCCTTGTCTAACTCAACGGAACTCTGAGCACTGTAGTAGTATAGTAACCTTTTTATCTGCATGAGCTTCAGTAATGAAAAAATTACAGGGGTCACCATTATTGTTCTCATTTTGTAATTTTGAAAATTTTGGATTCATTAAAGGAATTATGATGTTCATATCAGTTCACACAACTGATTAATTTTCAGTGGAATCTCAACCCAGAACACTATGCTTTCAAACTTAATGGTATTAATCAACTTTTTAGAAGAACTGAGGCAGCTTGCTTGACACAATAATAATATTCATGTTGATAAATGGAAAGAGTTTATTTGAACAAGAATAAGCCAACATTCTGGATAATTCCCAGACTTTCAGAATATCATAGAATCCTATGGATAGATGATATTTTTAGGGTTATTCAGCCCATTCATCTTTTTGTTTCTACTTGATTCTGGGGAAAATTTAAGGTCTAATCTTTGTCTTGATAAATTTTTATTTAAATTTCTTCCTTTTGTCTGCAGCTTTTTCTGATACCCTACCTTCCACTTTGTGAGCAATTAATTTCCCCCTATTTTTTTTTTCATAAATTTGTTTCAGTTGAAGTTCTTGCACTTGAAACACTTTCCATTTTAACATCTCATCCACTTTCTAGCTCTGAGTATATGAATTTCCAAAGGACATTCAGTTAATTGATCTTATAGCTGGGAATAGAACTTTTTCTTTCTTAAGATCCAAACATGAATTTGATGCCTTAATGGTTCCTGAATTTACCTTCTTTAATACTGCCGTTTTGATTTTAATCCTGGAAAATTTTTGCCTTTGTTATTCCTATTCAGATCAAGGATTACAACAAATTTTCACTGATTGAAATATATCTTAAGTAACTCAAATACATACACACACATATAGCCAGCGCCTCTATGGAGCATTGGGCATCTGTGTGAGTTTTCATAACCAACACTCCAACGTGCCAGAAAGGGACCTAAAACTTAACACTGTATTATGAGTCGCTCAGACAAGTTCTGTATTGTTGCACATGCCTGAGATCTCAGCATCTTCTGCTCTTTTGTTGAACAAGAGAAGATAAACACACCCATGGTTATTTTCAATGGCTTTCTGACATGATAATATATGTGTCCTGCAGAGACTTCCTGCTGTACTTGGTCTAAGTCTGTCAGCTCTGGTGAAGCATGTTGTATGTCCTTATTGTGGCTTTTAATAAGATATTTTTGAAACAGAAGGCTATTAAGCCACCTGAAAATACATTTTAAGCTTCATTTTAAACTTCACTTTGTGGGTTTGGGATTTTGCTGAGATCAAGTTTTCCTTTATCTCTCTTCAGCAGATTTGTTATATTTTCCTGATTAATTGTAATAGCTTTATTTCCTGATTCAGTACATTTATAATAACATTTCACATTCATGATCATTCATCACTCAAGAGAGAAGGGCCGACTTTCTTTTCCTAGATTGTGCATTTTCAATTTAACATAAGAAATAATCTGATATTCCCTCACTTTCAGACATATCTAGATGAGAAGTTAGATTGGCAAATTTCTTTCTCCTCATTTCTACTGAGACATAAGTAGGAAGGCTACATTAATACATCAAATATTTGGATTCTTTGTGGGGTAAAACTTTTTTTCTCATTGGTAAATATATTTATTTACCAGACCAACTCTGAAGATTTTGCTTGGCCATGAAAGTTTTTGAAGGGGAAAAAAGAGAAACAATCTCAATTACTGAGCACCCCAGCAAGGTCAGAGAAGCCACAGGAAGACAGTCGGTGCTGGAGCAGTGGCTGTGCCGCACTGGAACTTCTTTGAGGAGATATCCCATGTCCAAGGGCAAAGGAGAAACCCCAGCAAGACAGTAGGAGGGGCAAATTCATGTTTAGAATCAAACCCCATTCCTGCCAGAGAGGCTCAGGCGCTCAAACAAGCCTTGTGCACACCAGGGCCCAGAGACGTCACAGAGGCTGAGACAAACTGTGTTTGAGCATCTCCTATGGAGGAATGGGTCAGCAGTGGACTGCCACAGGGGCAGGGGCTCTGAGTGCAGCAGACTTGGATATGGCATAAGCCCTCTTGGAGGAGGTCGCCATTAACCCCACCATAGAGCTGCCAGAACATACACAGGACTGGGAAATAGACTCTTAGAGGGCATAAAAAAACCCTGTGTTCACCAGGACCCAGGGGAAAGGAGCAGTGACCCCCACAAGAGACTGACCCAGACTTGCCTGGGAATTTCCAGGAGTCTCCAGCAGAGCCATGGGTCCAAGGTGGCCTGCTACAGGGTTGGGGGCATTGAGTGTAGCAGTACATGTATGGGACCTTTAGAAGGAGGTTGTCATTATCTTCATTACCTCCACCATAGTCTGGCCCCAGGTAAATAACAGTGAGAGAAAATAGCTCCACCCATCAACAGAAAATTGGATTAAAGATCTACTGAGAATGGCCCTGCCCATCAGAACAAGACCCAGTTTACCCCTCAGTCAGTCTCTCCCATCAGGAGGCTTCCATAAGCCTCTTATCCTTCTCCGTCAGAGGGCAGACAGCCTGAAAACCACAATCCAAGAAAACTAACCAAGCTGCTCATGTAAACCACAGACTTGTCTAACTCAATGAAACTATGAGCCATGCTGTGAAGGGCCACCCAAGATGGACAGGTCATTGTGGAGAGTCCCAACAAAATGTGGTCCCCTGGAGAAAGGAATGACAAACCACTTCAGTATTCTTACCTTGAGAACACCATGGACAGTATGAAAAGGCAAACAGATAGGACACTGAAAGATGAAATCCCAAGGTCAATAAGTGCCTGATGTGCTACTGGAGATCAGTGGAGAAATAACTCCAGAAAGAATGAAGGGATGGAGCCAAAGCAAAAACAAAACCCAGCTGTGGATGTGACTGGTGACAGAAGCAAGGTCCGATGCTGTAAAAAGCAATATTACATAGGAATCTGGAATGTCAGGTCCATGAATCAATGCAAATTGGAAGTGGTCAAACAGGAGATGGCAAGAGAGATGGTCAACATTTTAGGAATCAGCAAACTAAAATAGACTGGAATGGGTGAATTTAACTCAGATGACCATTATATCTACTACTGTGGGCAATAATTCCTTAGAAAAATAGAGTAGCCATCATAGTCAACAAAAGAGTCTGAAATGCAGTACTTGGATACAATCTCAAAAATGACAGAATGATCTCTGTTTGTTTCCAAGGCAAACCATTGAATATCACAGTAATCCAAGTCTATGCCCTGATCAGTAATACTGAAGAAGCTGAAGTTGAATACTTCTATGGAGACCTATACGACCTTCGAGAAGTAACATCCAAAAAAGATGTCCTTTACATTATAGGGCCCTGGTGTGCAAAAGTAGGAAGTCAAGAAACACCTGGAGTAACAGGCAAATTTGGCCTTGGAGTACAGAATGAAGCAGGACAAAGGCTAATAGACTTTTCCCAAGAGAACACACTGGTCATAGCAAATACCCTCTTCCAACAACACAAGAGAAGACTCTACACATGGACATCAAAAGATGGTCAATACTGAAATCAGATTGATTATATTCTTTGCAGCCAAATATGGAGAAGCTCTATACAGTCAGCAAAAACAAGACCGGGAGCTGACTGTGGCTCAGATCATGAATTCCTTACTGCCAAATTCAGGCTTAAATTGAAGCAAGTAGGGAAATCCACTAGACCATTCAGGTATGACTTAAATCAAATCCCTTATGATTATACAGTGGAAGTGAGAAATAGATTCAAGGGATTAGATCTGACAAACAAGAGTGCCTGAAGAACTATGGACAGAGGTTTGTGACACTGTACAGGAGACAGGGAGCAAGACCATTCCCAAGAAAAAGAAATGTAAAAAAGCAAAATGGTTGTCTGAGAAGGCCTTACAAATAGCTGTGAAAAGAAGAGAAGCAAAAAGCAAAGGAAAGAGACACCCATTTGAATGCACAGAATAGCAAGGAGAGATAAGAAAGCCTTCCTCAGCAATCAGTGCAAAGAAATAGAGGAAAACAACAGAATGGGAAAGACTAGAGATCTCTTCAAGAAAATTAGAGATACCAATGGAATATTTCATGCAAAGATGGGCACAATAAAGGACAGAAATGGTATGGACCTAGCAGAAGCAGAAGATATTAAGAAGAGGTGGCAAGAATACACAGAAGAACTGTACAAAAGAGATCTTCACGACCTAGATAATCACAATGGTGTGGTCACTCACCTAGAGCCAGACATTCTGGAATGTGAAGTCAAGTGGGCCTTAGGAAGCATCACTGCGAACAAAGCTAGTGGAGGTGATGGAATTCCAGTTGAGCTATTTCAAATCCTAAAAGATGATATTGTGAAAGTGCTGCACTCAATATGCCAGCAAATTTGGAAAACTCAGCAGTGGCCACAGGACTGGAAAAAGTCCGTTTTCATTACAATCCCAAAGAAAGGCAATGCCAAAGAATGTTCAAACTACTGCACAATTACATTCATCTTGCTAGTAAAGTAATGCTCAAAATTCTCCAAGCCAGGCTTCATTTCTCCAAGCCAAGCCATGACTTCATGTCTCCAAGCCAGATAGTACATGAACCATGAACTTCCAGATGTTCAAGTTGGATTCAGAAAAGGCAGAGGAACCAGAGATCAAATTGCC